>NC_056739.1:1085145460-1085445460 GCF_019279795.1 Protopterus annectens | reverse complement strand
ATATATAAATAGGAAAATAAATAAGAATACATTTTCCACACAACATGGTTTATTGCAAAGATGGACAAATCTCTTGGCTGTAACAATAAACCCAGAATTCCAGGAACAATGGTTGTCTTCTGTGGTAGCAAAGTTAGTGGAAACTTCCTACTTATGGCAATATATGTTGCACAGAAAAACATACAAACTGAAAGAACTGGAACACTTGCATTTATGGGAAAATTAATTGCTGTAAAAGACAAGTTACAATTCTGCCAGAAATCACAGGTGCTTTCCTTTTTATCTTTTAATATAATTAATGCAAAATATATAACTCTTGCTAATATTTGTATAGTCCTGACTCAGAGTAGCTGCTGAAGAAGTATTGCACTGTCTATATGCACAGATACTAAGAATAAAACTTTGGACTTGTGATACAGATGTGTAGCTTGTGATAGCAAGTCAATGTTGCAATGCCCTGCACCAAGTAACCTTGACTGATTAATACCAGGATGCAGGATAAGGTGGGCATGGACTTCTGTATTGAACTGCCTTTGTGATACCTGGGAGAGTTTCTACAACACTCTGATCACCTTCCCTATTGAGTTCTGCCTAAGGTGTTGCTGGCTGGGACAGATAGTGAAATAACTCTCCTGCCATCAACACCTTGGTAGGGGCAGGCAGTGATATGACTGTATAATTAGCAAGAGGAGTCTTTCTAGGCATCCGATGATGACATCAAGTCACTGGTCCACCATCTTTCTCATCATCTCCATCATCCCCCTATGGGTGAGAAACTCACTATTCCTGGCAGTGCCATCAGAGGGAACAAAAGTACTTCCAGCCAGTAAAGCACCACCAAAGGTAGTAGAGGTGCCCTTCTGGCTGCCCCCCCCCCTGCAGGCACTAGGGAGGGAGTCAAGATATTGGCTGCTTAAATGCAGGGGATGGCAGGGTCTGCTGGGACTGTGGGCCCAGGCCTTGCCACTGGCTGTGCCATGACAGCTGTTGTATATAATGGCAAAAATAGAGAGAGAGAAATAACATAACAAACAAAATAAGTTTTAAATAAAGGATATCAACAAAAATTGTCATACCATCAATATATTTAGTCTAGGAAATACATGGCTAGTAGCATCATGTAAATTATGAGTGCTGCTGCCTAAACCTAAAAAGCCGACTATGTGCATGGGTGTATGATATGTGAAGGCTGCTATTCTATGATGTGCTATCTTAACAAGGTGATTACAGGTAACCATTCTGACAGTGTAGTAGTTGTGCCTATGATAGTCATGTGTAGGAGTGTTACTCTGTCTAGAAAGTGTTGGGACATCACTGTGAGTCAGTGGCCACTTGCTATTCTGTACCTATCATGTAATCCAAAACTTGCATGTGCACAAGCCTAAAACTGCAAAGATCACACACTCTACCTGAATAATTGTTTCTTTAAGCTTCGAGTTGCATCCAGCCTTCACTAGCAAAACCTGTACATCTGCCTATGTGCATACATACCATTCCAGGGTGACTGATATGCATGCTGATGCTGCCAGATGGTTTACCATCAAAATGAAGAATGAAAGTTTGGTGAAAATGAGAATGTCGAATGGAAGTTGGCTGATTCCCATATTGCCGATCTTCAAATCTCCAAGTGTCCTGTACAGTAAATGCCAATGTACATTCGCTTATATGTGGTTGATGTAACAAACAGAGATCACAGAAATTAATCCTTTTCTTCACTGTAGTGTGATATCGGAGTTGGAATATATAGTTTGCAGGGGGTGTGGTGGTGCAACCTCCACAGGGGGGTGCAGGGAGGGGCTTGAGTGAATTGCAGCATTGTGTAGTACTGAACTGTGTATGTTTGTACTGCTGAAAAGGCAGGCAGGTGAAACAGGATGTCGAATAATACTGACTTCGCATTCATCAGTATGGCATTCGACACTGTAAGCTGATTAATATGCAGGATGCTACACATGTGAGTCAAATAAATGGATTATATTGTTACTCTCAACCTTTTCATGGTAAACTCTGCTAGATAACTAATGCAATATTAAAATTATAATATTATATTATATACTGTCATAATTTTAGCTCATTGACAAGTCTTTGGCTCTATCTTCACACCAATCAGTTGGTTACCTTTTCCGTGTTGGAAACTTAGGCCTTCAAAGCATCAACATGATCTCTTCCTTAGGGTCATCCAGATCTTAAATGTCAGAGATATCGTCCCCTCTGCCACTTCTGTTAACTTTGATGGGGACAAACATGATGCCAGGGTAAATGCCTCCTGTACCTGCTGATCCTGGATTGGCCTTTGAGGTTATGAAGGGTATGATTACTTCTCCATCAAGAACTTCAACACATCCTCCAGTGGTGCTGGCTCCATTCTGAGACATACTGGAATCTGTACCTAAACTCCTTCATCACATTTCTCATGGGCAGAGCAGAGATGATAGTCTCAAATGGCCTGCACAGGCTTTATCTGAGTCCACTGAGGAGTGGGATTCCCCCCTCAATGTTTCTAGAAACAAGACAAGCAAGAGGAGGTATATGGACTCCCGAGCAGAGTCTTTCACCTAAGATACTGACTTGGATGATCAAGAGGGTTCCTCCCAGCCCCCTACCATAAGATGCCACTTTCAGCAAAGTCCTAGAATTAATGAGACAGTGGGGTCCTGGCCCACAAACCCACCCTCTCAGGATAAGAACTATTGTTTGAGGCCTCTCTGTCTGCACCATCTTTTTCCTGGATGGTCGCTCTTACCAACCATATCATTAATTTGATCGCCAGGAGGGCATTGCAGGAAACCTGATCACTCAGACCCTATCCCAAGAAAGCCAGATAAAATCCTCCTGTCTTGTAAGGATAGGTAGTACTGTTCCAAAGGATGACTGGTGGACTCCTTGATCATAGCAAAAGCCTCTAAGTATGAGCTTACTGATAAGGCAGCAGCTGCTCATCTGCCCAACTAGGAGCCACAGGCAATAGACAGGATGGGCATATGTGCTTATGCCTTAGGCACCTTTGCCCTGGGAATGTTAATTTATGCAGAACATATGCACTACTTCTGGAGGATCTAGCTTTACAGGCTTTACTCTCTTTGCAAAGCCCTCCCAATGCAGAGTTATGTAAGCAATTAGAGATGAAAATGTAGGCAATGCTGAATATCTCTGACCTCCTCATACAGTTGATACATTACCATGAGATGTCTTGCCTGGCTTAATCTGTATGATTTTGTGGATAATTTCAAAGTTTCCTTCACAAGTACCCTGTTTGACGGTTCCTCCCTTTCTAGACCATTTGTGAAAGAGATGTTCATTATTAGATAACTGCTGCAGTAGCCTAAGGTATATGGGTTATATCCTGCACAAGATGTAACTACTGACCAGCTTTCAAACCTTTATGGCACCTTTTCCATGTCCAGGCTGTTGATGGATTGAGCAAACAAGGGAGAAAAGTAGCAGTCTAAATTCCAAGCTCTTCAGAGCTTTCCTGTCACTGAAGAGCACTCCTCTTGTAGGCTCTTTTGGGGATTGATGGTTGGCTAGTGTTTCTCTGTTGCTGGACAGATAAGATCCCTGTGGGGAAAACCTTCCATATTTATTTTATTTAGTCAAAAAACAGTACTTTGTTAAACAACTGTTTAATTTTAAGCTTGTTTCTTTTTTGGAACTATCTTGAAATGTTCTTGTCAGTTAAATCTGTGTTCTTACTTTTGCTGTTTTAACTGTAAGCTTTCTTTTTTATTATGTTTACTTTACTTTTTATGCATAGCAATTTGGTTTAAAAAAGAATTCTTAGGGGCCAGGACAAGTGCATTCTTTGCTTGTCAAAGTGTATTTTTTTTGGTAAATACTGCTTTTTCGGTACTTGAAATTTACTGACTATTGCTGACATTGCTTACTGCATTACAGGCTTCTTCCTCTGCTTAACCATGGAACAGCTTACTGGTTCCTCAGTTCTTCCTTCCTCTCAACACAAGAACATTTCTAGACAGGCTTTACCAGTTCAGCTGTTCCTTTGCCTCATCCTCAGATGAGTGACCCTGCAGTGGTCATTTCAGGTTCCTCAGACCACTCATCCTTTTCCCCTGGTTTACTTTGGTGTAGTCCCTCCAGCCACCATGGATCAGGAGTTATATATGTCAACTATGACTATTGGAGTGTCCTCTGTGGACATGCAAGTACTACCCTAGTTGATCTCGGAAGAAGGAGCGGGGAATACTTCTCTGCTTACCTGAACCAACATGCCTGTTTTCTAGGATGATATCTATGACTCTGGTTGGGCTGCTTCTATGAAGTTTCCTTGTAAAACGAATCAGAAAATTAAACATTTATCTTCTCCATCTGTCTTACCGTGGATACAGAAGATTTATTGGCCTTAACTCAGAGCTTAATTCAGGATTTTAACCTCTCACATTGTAGTTTTTCTGGTGAAAGAAAAATAAATTCTCCCATTTCTGACTATTTCCAGTCTAATGAACATGGAGTGGGTTGGGGGAAACAAACTGTGTTTTTCTTCTTAGGCTACAGATACTGTTTCTGAGGAGAATATTTCTTCTGATTTTCCCTATGAAGAGTTTTCTTTTTCTGAAACCATCTTTAGATTGAATCAATATTTTCTATGCCAGCAAAATAACATTCCAGTTTCTTTTAAAAAATATGAGTCATACATTCCCAGACCTCATACCTGCATCTACAACCTCCCATCAGTCTGCCATGAACAAGTTCTACGACCAAGGACACTGCTTCTATGGGGCTGGATAACATACTGGGCAGTTTGAAACAGGTCCTGTCAAACCCATAACAGAGGCTATTCAATGTCAGCCTCCAAACAACTTTTGTGCAGGTCGAATGTAGAACAGCAGCTGTCATCCACTGGCACAAAGGTAAGGCTTTAATAGACCTGGGAAATTATAGACCCAAAGTTTGACCAGGCTCATCTATAAAACTATGGAAAGGATCTTTATCAAATTAGTAAATAAGGACATAGGTAAGCTACAAACTCTCTACACACGGCAGTTCATATTTGTTAAGGGTAGATTATGCTATTTAACCTGGATGACTTCTTCAAGAACGTTACTGAAGCAATGGGGTCAAATAATTACACACTGTATATCTGGACCTTGCAAAGGCATTCAGCATTATTGCACACTCAGATAAATGTTAATCATTATGTATCTCATTGAATAGTGAATTGGCTCACAAACAGAACCCAGGAAATTAAGATGGGCTGATATAAGTACTCCACAGGACCTGTCAATAGTGGTCTCCTGCAAAGTTCAGTCCTTGCTCCACTCCTCTTTGGTATTTATTCCTCAGAGAGAGAGGCAATATGTAATTGTTTTGCTCATCTCTAGGCTATTAGTTTTTAAAATATAACGGCTAAAAACTTCATGAGAATGTATGTCTAGGTTTCTAAAGATACTTATTGATAAATAGTCCAGTAAGTACCTTTAAACCTATGGCCTATTACAACTGCAATTTCCTCAGCATACTGTTGTTAGTCCTGTTCTGTGAGTTTTGGGAGATGTGTTTATTACAGCCTACACATGCCTGACAGCAAGCCTGCAGCCCTCAAGAAGGCAGATACACTATATAAGGTTCCCCAGTCTTACAAATACTTATTTTCTAATCTCAGGTATGATCCTGAAGTGATGTTACTGTCAAATCCTTCTACAGATAAAAATTTAGTAAAATAGTAATCCCTCTACTTCTGACAGGGATGAGAAAGCTTTTGATAGATTTGGGAAAAGTGTTTTCTTAATTCAGGATTCTTAATTGTCATGCTCATATGTTAACAGTTTTGCTTGTTTCTTTTGAGAATATGAAAACTGCCACCTTTCCTTCATCTGGAAGTATACCTCTTAATTATCTTATTGTTTCTGTTTCTCAGATAAACAAACATTCTTTGAAGTATGCATATGACTCAGGTAATGCCTGTTCTAGAGCAGCTGCTATTAAGTCTGTTATGAGAAGATTTGCATGGCTGTGTCCTCAAACTTTGCTGGAAGATATAAAAGCTGAAAATGTTAATTCTCTCCTTGATAGGGAGGTTGTATTTGGACTATCGCCTGCTGAGTTTATGAAAGAATGTGATGAGAGGGGAAAATTGATTCAAGGGGTGATTTAGACTTTTCAGCCTTCCTTCACCAAGTTTTTAAAGGTCTCATGCATAATTCAGGATTCTTTTATAAAAAGCAACATAAGCAGTCAGCAAACTTCAGATAAGCAGACATTCAAGAACCAATGGCAAGGAGGCCCAAAAAAAGAAAAAAGAAGGAGGGAGCCTCCCAGAAACAAGGACAGTCCAGCAAGTGTACCCCCCCCCCCCCACACACACACACACACTCTGGCAGCCTTTTAATTCTTCCCTAAAATCTGGTTCTCCATTTCACTGTTTAGCAACAGATAATGTCAGACAAATAGGTTGTGAGAGTTATTCATCAGGAATACAGGGAGGTTAGTGATGAGCAGGGTCCCTCAGGGCCAG
Source organism: Protopterus annectens (assembly GCF_019279795.1). Taxonomy (NCBI): domain Eukaryota; kingdom Metazoa; phylum Chordata; order Ceratodontiformes; family Protopteridae; genus Protopterus; species Protopterus annectens. Next base: position 1,085,438,988 of record NC_056739.1, on the reverse strand, counting down.
AGTTAGTTGCACTTGGATAATCTCGGATGCATTATGCTGAGCAACTAGCCTGGAGGTGTGGATATCCTTAATGAATATGGACATGCCTCCACCCTTAGTGTTTCGGTCCAGGTTAGGTGGCCAAAAGGTGTGGTATGAATTATAGCCTGGTAATTCAGGGGTGCTCGCTGGAGGCTTGAACCAGGTCTCTGTCACTGTACAGATGTCGATGTTCTCCATTTTAAGGAGTGCCTCGAGTGAGTGCATTTTGAGGTTTAGACTTCTAGCACTGAGTAGCATTACCCTCAGATTTTGCTCGCTTTTACCTGTTACGGTGGTGAATTTGTCATTTGAACCTTGCCTAAAAAAGGCACTATAGGGGTGGTAAGAGCCTTAGCCAGTATCTGGAATCCCAAGGGCAACAGGTGCAGGCCATCTCTGGCAAAGCATCGTGGTCTGTCAATCATGTCATCCCAGGCAGACAGATACTGGATATCCTGTATTGTTTTATCTATTTATTATAGTTTGATGACTGGGGAAGTCCACTGGCCTGTTTTCAGTGGAGGTCTGGGGAGAAAAGTTCCATAGACAATACAATATAGTGTATGAGTTCTTAGACAATTACACAGACATTGTAATCATGAATATCAAGCAATGTATATACAATACTGATAAAGTAAAACAAAGTAGTAAAGTATGAAGTACAAAGTATGAAAGTAATTACATTTGAATACAGAGTGGCTGCAGAGGCAGTGGAACAAACCAAAATACATGTTTAGGCTGTAGCACTTTAACATGTGGAGAATAAGGACCTTTTTTTGACTTTCAGAAGTAGATGGAAGTAGAGGAAGATATAGCAGAAGATAAGCATATCTAGTAGAAGTTTAGGAGTTTAGGAGAGGAGTCACAGGTTTAGTTGCATGGAAGGTTGCTAGGTGGAGAAAAGCTGGGGCTGCTGAAATGAACGGTAGTGGGGGAACTCAAGTAGGAGATGAACAGGAACCTATCCAATTTGATAGGTAGGAGTGTAGTAGGGATTTGAAGTTGGTGTGGTTAGGGGTATTACGAAGGGGGGGGGGGTCCATAGTTTTGTTATGGAGTAAGATAGCAAAAGTTGTCCAGGTGCCGGGAAGGTTTGTGGATGTGTAAGAGATTTTGATTTTCTGATCGGAGTGAGTGGTTGGGTACGTAGGGGGTGCTGTACAGGTCATTAGGAACTTCTAGCCACTGTAGAGAATGGTGGGAGTAGCAGTGATGGAATGAGTTTTTGGAGTTGGTGGCGAATTTGCAGATTTTATTGTAGCAGGAATCCGGTTTGGATTGTTAGCCATGTTGAAGGTTGGTGAGTAGCTGGGCACTGTAAATTAAAGAGGGGAGAAGGTAGGTGGAGGCTAAGGTCTTCCTGGTGGAGGGAATCAGGTAGCAGTCCCATAGGAGTCCCAGTTTATGGTGTTTTTCTTTTTTTTTTTTTTTATGGCTGTTAGAATATGGATGTCAAATTTCAGATGTTCATCAGTGATGATGCCTAGAAGTTTTGTGTGAGGCACAGTCTCAACGGGGGGTGTTATTTTGGCTAATTATTGAAAAGAAGGTATCAATTACTAAGCTTCTGGAGGGAGTAAAGAGCATTAGTTTTGTTTTATTTGCATTCAGGGCAAGATGGTTGTTATGCATCCATTTTTAAGTTTTAGTGAAAGCAGATTGGGTCTTTAGTTGCAGGTCGAAGGGGGAGTCAGCAGTGCATATGATGGTAGAGTCATCTGCATACTGGGTCAAGGAGGACTCAGGGATGGAGTGGTGAAAGTTATTAATGAATATGTTGATAAGTAAGGGGACGAGGACGGAGCCTTGGGGAACGCTGGTAGTGGTTTGCAGGAAGGGGGATGTAGGTGATGTCCATTTTACAGCCTGCACCCTTTCAGAGAAGAAGCTAGAGAACCAGGATGTTGTAATAAGGAATAAGTTGAGATGGGAGGATTGGGATAGGAGAATGGGATGGAAGGCTTTGGATAGGTCTAGGAAAAGGACAGATATGAGCTTGCCAGAGTAACGAGCAAAACTGATGCATTCTAGGAAGGAGAGAAGGGCAGTGATGGTACTGTGACCTGGGCGGAAACCGTGTTGGGTGGGGGCAAGGAGGTTATTGTGAGTTAGGTAAGGCATAAGTTGTGCATGAATACATTTTTCAAGGATTTTTGAGAGTGGAGAAGTGATGGCAATGGGCCTGAAGGTGTTAAAGTCAATATTTTTACCTCCATTGTGGTGTGGAATAATGAAAGCATGTTTCCAAATTGAAGGGACATAGGATTCTTGTATGGATCTGTTTATTAGAATGGAGATTGGCAGGGCTAAGCTGTTGGCTGATAATTTGAGGAAGGATGTGGGTAAATTGTCTGGTGCATTACGGCAAGGTTTTAGCTGGAGGAGTAGTTTTTTTATAATACTAGTAGAGATGTGGTTGAGTGTGAAAGTGGGAGAATTATGTGTGTTGTCTAAAGAGAGGGTGGTGGAGGGAGGGGATGTGCTAGGAGGGGGGTGTGGGAAGCTGGAGGTTAGTTTGGATATACATTCCACAAAGAAGGAGTTGAATGAAGTGGCTGTTTCTACGTCAGAAAGGTTAAGGTTGGGATAAGGTTTGTCCTTTTTACCAGGATGTAGGAGACATGACATACTACTCCAGAACTTTTTTGGGTTGGAAGAGTGCTCTGATTGAAGCTTTGCGTAATAAGATTTGTGGTCTCTATTTATTAATATCTTTACATTGTTGCTGGGTTGTTTGTATTCTAGTAGTGTACTGGGTAGTTTATTGTTTTGGTATTTCTTCCATTTTTTTATCTCTTGGGGGCATGGTTAGCTTGGTTTCTTTTGATATCCAGGGGAGATTTTGGATCTGATCCGTTTGGTTCTAGGGGGAGCATGATGGTTGAGTAGTTTGAGAAATGTATTGTTCAAGAGTTTGACAACGTGGTCTAAGAGTAGAGTTTTTATGGTGGCCAGCCAATTAATTTTAGACAGTCAGAGAAAACTTGTGGGTTGAAATTAGAGAGGTTGCGGGTCTGAATATAGTGGTGTCATTTTTGGGGTAGAGAGGGGTGCTGGTCAGTGAAGGCAGGAAGGTGGTCACTGATAGAGTCTGGGAGGATGCCTGAATTTGAGATGAGATTAGGGCGAGATACTAAAATCCAGTCAAGGATGGAACCAGAAGTGCCATCCATATTTGGCCTGATGGGAGAGTTAACTAGTTGGGTGTAGTTATAGAGGTTTATAGTTTGAAAAGGGGATTGAGAGTTGATATTGGACCAATTAGTGTTTACTTCACCTAGGATGATTGATTCATTTTTGATGTTAGAAGAGAACCAGGAGAGGATATCTTCTAATGTTGAGATGTTTTTGCTGCTAGGAGGGATATATAAGGAGGCTAAGCAGATAGATTTGTGATTGTTGACTTTTAGGTGGGTTAGAATTCATTCAGAGTTATTGAATTTAGGGATGTAATTGGTGTGTAGGGTAATTGTGTAAGAGGAGGAGTAGACTATGGAAACACCACCTCTTTTCTTATAGGGTCTGTCAGTGTGAATCATTTGATAGCTGGGTGGTAGGATTTCATTGCCTTTTATGAATGGCTTTAGCCAGGTTCCTGTGATAGCAACAATGCCAGGGTGATTGTATAGGAGCCAGACGTGTAAGGAAGGGAGTTTATTTTGGAGGCTTTGAGCATTAATTGTGGTGAGGTGAGTGGACTTGGGGTTGCTAGGGTGTGAGGGAGGTGGAAGGTTGGTGGGAGGGGAGTTGCTGGGGCCAGGGTTGGAATGGATGTTGACAGAGAGGGACAGGGAGATTTGATGAAGCACAAGTATAATATAATCTAAAGTGGATGGAGCTTTTAAGTATGGGTAGATAGTATATCTGTTAGGGTGATCGTGTGTGGGAAATGTAGGTAAGGTTTTAAATTTATATATTAAGGTTGTGCTGGAGGGATAGAGTTCAGGAGATATGGAGCAGAAGGCAGGTGGGATGGTGCGTTGGTAAGTGCATGTGTAGTGAGGTGGAGGGGAGAGGTGGGGATTTTGGAGTTGAGTTATGAAGGTTAGGGTGCAAAGTAATGTCAAGAGCATTGCTAGGTGTAGGTGGGGTATGGAATGGAACATGGTGAAGAAATGGGTTGGATATAGTAGAATGGGAGTACAACTGGAAGGAGGTTTTATCAGGTGATTGGGCTGTAGGTGGTGTGGGAGGAGTTGAGGATAGATAAATGTGGGAGTAGTGGGGGCAGGTGGGAATAGGGGGCAGGGTAGGGGAGTGGAATGAGCCCGGAGGGTGAATGGAGCGGGAAGAACACTAAACTACAAAGTGAACCAGACAACTATGTAAAAAAAACAGTCACTTAAAATACAAGAGGTATGTGCCAAATAGTAGCTTACAGGATAAAGTTTCATTAAAAAAAACAAAAAAAAAAAAACAAAAGTGAATGTTAAATACTATAATAATTACCACTGAAGGAGCCCAAGGGATTAACGTCTCGGTTAGAGTGCTCACTGGATTCTACAAGTATTAAAAGTAAACAAAAATAAATTAGACTAAAAACATACACTGTATTAAGGCAGAGAAATAAAGCTGGGGGCAGTAAAACAGTCAGGAAAAGGAATCCTTTGTAATTGCTGTGATCCTAAAGGGGGGTGTGACCAGGAACACTTTTCAGCTTCTTCTGAACTCCACAATTTGCTTCCATTACAGTGGTCTTATTTGTACTTAGCTCCATCCCATGATGAGCCTTCAAGTTTTGCATTCCTTTGCTGAAGTTCCTGCTCAGAGTCTGACAGTAATGCTCCAACTTGTTTGCTAATGTAGTCCATCACCAGTATGAACAACAGTTGGCTCAGAGCTGATCCTTGGTGCACACCCACTCCCAATGGGAACCTCTCTGTGAGACTGAATACTGTTCGTACTTGAGTCATTGGGTCCTTGTACATAGGTTGCACTAACTCTACCAATGTTTCTGGGACTTTGAACCACTGCAGGACTGCCAAAATCAGATTTCTTAGGACATTGTCATATCCTTTCTCCCAGTATAAGAATGCCCATTTGGACTCTTTCTTCATGTCTAGCTTCTTCTCAGCTATCTGTCTCACTGCAAAGATCGGGCCAGTTGTGCTGCATCCTGATCTGAATCTGACCTGCTCAGCTCCCATCTTACTTTCTAATCCCCCTCTCAAGACCTTTCATGCAATGTGACAAGAGTTTGATACCTCTGTACTGCCCACAGTTGTGAATATCCCCTTTGTTCTTGAACACTGGCACTAGTATTCTTATTCTCCTGTCATCTGAGATACTCGTTTCTCTTCACACTGCTATTTGTACCCTCAGGAGCCATTTCTTCCCTCACCCAGCATCTTTATCATATCTGCTGTGACCTCATCTTTGCCTGCTGCTTTCCCTGACTTCATTTTCCTTAGTTATGTCCTTATTTCTTCTATTGTAGGCAGTGTCTGAGACAGTTCTAAGCTTTGATATTCTACCCATAAAGGTTAAGCCACTGCAACAGTGATCTAATGATGAACGTTTTATAGTTGTGTAAGTAGACTTACCATAACAGTAGATATTTGAGTAGATCACTGCTGGAAAAGCTGCTCACTCCTTTCACCCCCATTATTTTTTTGTATGATTTTGCTTGCCAGGGTGAGGACATTGATTTTTACGTAACTAGCATTGACCTGTTTCAGGGTTCTAGCTGGGCTTCTTTAGTTGTCACAAAAGATCTGAAAGGCCAGGTGCCCAGACCACTTCTCCCTTGTCTGCTTGAGCCATCAATGGCCTGGATACTTTGAAGGTGTCCCAAAGTTTTGGAAGCTGGGAGGCAGTTACATCCTGTGCAGGATATGACCCCTATAGCTTAGGTTAAAGCAGCAGTTATCTATCTGAACGTCTACTGCAAGATTTCTACTGAAAGACAAGGACCTCAGACCCATTCCAGACCTCAGCTACCTAAATCTTTATCTCAAAAAGACCCTCTTCAGGATTATTATGGTGCAGTTGATTTTGCCATGTCTACAAGTAAACAACTGGATGTGCTTGATAGATCTCCAAGATGTTTACCTCCACATCAAGATAGCCAGGAGATCCAAGAGATTTCTACACATCTGGGTAGCAGCCAGTCATTATCATTTCAGAGTTTTTCCCTTTGGTCTAACCAAAGCTCCTTGTGGATGTTTACCAAGTGCATGGCAGTAATAGTAGCTCACCTGTAACTCACGAGGATCTGAATGTTCCCATGCTTAACAGTTGGCTTTTCTCTGCTACATCCAAAGAATCCCTTATTGAAGCCAAATATTACTTGTTACAGGTCTGCCTATCTTTAGATATTTTTGTAAGCTGCAAAAAATATAACCTTTATCCAGTAGAGTTCATACTTTTATTGGCTGCCATCTGGATACAACAAAATGTATATTCAACCTATAGAAAGAATTCATATCCTCAAAACCTCTATCCCATGTGTCTTTAGAAACTCATGTCTACCAACGGTCTTGGTACTTCAGATTCTAGGTCTTACGAGTTCTGATATCATCATGGTTTCCCACTCACATTATCAGTAATGTTGACTCAGTTGTGCAAGACTCATTTATAATGATGGCTTAGCTCTCACAACAATTTTAGAAAGGGAGGCGCTTGTTATTCCTCTTCCAGTAGTGACAATCACCGTGGATGCTTCTTCTTTAGGGTGGGTGGGGGGCATTTTGAGAGGAGGATTTTCCAAGAACATGGAGTCAAATGGAGTGTATTTATTTATTTATTTATTTATTTATTTATTTACATTTGTTGACCGGGAGTGACCGACTGGATGTAGGTCCATTTTCAGTGGAGGCCCAGGGAGAAAAGCTCCACAGTTAAAATAAACAGACAGTAGTTACATTGGATTACATAGCGATTAACAATTTAACATAGCAATTACTTACAACATATTTACAGATGAAGAACATAGTACATCAGTAGACAACTAGAATCTTTATCTGTGAAGTACATAATAGACATTAACAAATGTTACAATAAGAAGTTCCTGCTGTATAATAAGTACTAGGCTTATGAGCATCTGAACTTGCTATAATCAAGGTAGTTAGTGGAGTGGAAAGAAAGGTAGTGGTTGGATGGGGTGGGTGATATTAGAGTAGGAGTTGCAAGGGCATAGCCAGCATGTTTTACAGTGCACTTTTAGTAAAGTTTTGAAGTGGGTGCATGATGGTATGGAAGTAATTGTGGGTGGGAGGGAGTTCCATAATTTGGCTATGGTGCAAGAGAATAGTGCTTCACCAGCAGAGTTATTGGCTTTAGTGATCTGCAAGTAATTTTTGTTGCTGGATCTTAGTGGTCTGGTGGTGCGATAGGGTTGGAGTAGATTCTGGAGGGATGGGACATTTAGTGGATGGTTTACTAGTTTGTGGGTGAGTGAGAGTTGATACCATTGAAGGAGGTGAGGGAGTTCAAGCCAGCCCAGTTCAGCAAGTGAGAGACAGTGGTGACTACGGTAGGATGCCCCTGTGGTGAATTTGGTGATTTTGTTGTAGCGGGTCTGTAGCTTGTTTAGATTGCATTACCTTAGGTTGGTATATATTGGAGAGGCATAAAGTAGGGTGGAGATAAGGTGGGAATTTGCTATTGAAATCTTTGCTGCTTTGGTGAGAAGTTGCTTATTTCTGTATAATGCTCCTAGTTTTTTGTGGACTTTTTCTATGGTCATAGATATGTGAATGTCAAATTTTAGTTTGTCTATTTCCACTCCTAGCAATTTGGTGTGTTCAGTTGGGTATATAGCAGTGTTGTCTTTTGCTGTGATGTTAAAGTGAGAGTTGTTTTGAGTATGTTTGATGGGTTGGAAGATGAGTAGTTTAGTTTTGTTTGGGTTGAATATTAATTGGGCATCGGATAACTAAGTTTCAACAGAGGAAAAGGCTTCCTGTGTGACATTTTGCAGTTTGGGTAGGGACTGGGATGAACAGATGATGGTTGAATCATCTACGTATTGTATGAGTATGCCATGTTTGGTGGCAGAGGCTAGATTATTGGTGAAAACAGAGAAGAGTAGGGGGTCCAAGGATGGATCCTTGGGGAACCCCTATGGAGACAGATAGTTGGGGAGATATATAATTCTACCATACAACGGATTGCTGGCGGTCAGACAGGTAACTCTGAAACCAGTTGGTGACTGATTGAGAGAAGGATAGGTTATTGAGGACAGAGATAAGTTGTTTGTGTGGGACCATGTCAAATGCTTTAGATAGGTCTAGGAAAGTAGCAGAAGAGAGATAGCCATTGTTTTTATGCTGAAGGATAGTGTTAGTAAAGGAGAGTAAGGCAGTGGTGGTGCTATGGTTTGGTCGGAAACCATGTTGAGTACTGGAAAGGAGGTTGTTAGTAAGGAGGTAGTCTGAGACCTGAGCGTGTATGCATCTCTCTAGTATTTTGGAGAGTGTAGAAAGAATTGCTATGGGGTGGTAATTGGTTAGTTCTGTGGAGGGTCTGCCTTTGTGGAGGGGAATCATATGTGATACTTTCCACAGTGTGGGAACATAACTTTCTGACAGAGATCGGTTAATCAAGATGGATACTGGGTAGGCCAGAGCATCAGCTGCGATTTGTAGGTATTCACTTGGGAGGTTGTCTGCTGCTAATTTGGTGGGCTTAAGTTTAGTTAAGAGTTTTTTTATGTTGGAGGTAGGTACAGGAGAAAAAGAGAAGGCAGTGGGGAGATTACTAGTTGAAGGTGTGGGTTGGAGGGGAGGGGGGTTGTATTGTTTAGCTAGTGATAGTATGGTTTGTGTGAAGTGTGTGTTGAATGAGGTAGCAATATTTTCTGAGGAGTGAGGGATGTTAGGAGGAGGGGTACTGACTTTACCTGGGTGGAGGATGGAGTTTATGGAGGACCAGAATAGTTTGGGGCTGTGATGTGAGGAGTCTAGGGCAGACTGGTAGTATTGGAATTTGTCCTGTTTTATTAGCTTTTTGACTGTATTGTGTAGTTCTAGGAATTTCTGTCTAGTTGAGGGAGTTTTGGTTTTGCACCAGTATTCCCAGGCTTTATCCCTGTTTCTCATTTCTGACTTAGTGGTTTTCTGTAACCATGGGGAGGGTTGTGCTTTGGTTCTGGAAAGTCTTATGGGGGCATGGTAATTAAGGATACTCAGGAAGGTAGTATTAAAAAATTCAACTGCGTCATCAAGACTGAGGTACTTTAGAGGATGCCAACTACATTCTTTGAGGGATGAGATGAATGTGAGTGGGTTAAAGTTTAGTTTTTTACGTATTTGATGATAGATGACAGGTTTAGCTTAGTATAGGTATTTTCTGAGTAGGAATGTTGGGGCGCGATCACTGAGGCTATCTGATAAGCAGCCTGTTATATATGACTGGGGACTATTACTGACTAGTATCCAATCCAGGGTAGTGTGCTTGCTGGAGTTTTTATTTATCCTGGTTGGTGACTGGACTAGTTGGGTGAAGCCATGAAGGTTTACATGATGGGTTGGATGGTTGCCAGAACAGGATTGCCAGTCAATATTGAAATCATCTAAAATTATAGTTTCTTGGGGGAGATGGTGGATAGACCAGCTGAGGAGGTTTTCTAGTGGAGGGATGTTGTGGCCAGGTGGGAAGTAGCATCTAATTATGTTGATGGTTTTGTTTTGGTTTATTTTGAGGTTGGTATATATTATTTCTTCATTGCCTATTTGTGGAGCTGATGATTTTAAGACCTGGATGTTTAGATGTTGTTTAAATATTATAGCTACACCGCCTCCTTTCTTGTTTAGCCGGTCTAATCTTAGTATGCCGTAACCTGTAGGGAGTATTTGCTCACTGGTAATGTGAGGTTTTAGCCAGGTTTCTGTCAGGATGACTATATCTGGGGAGTACAAGTCTATGGTGGCATGGAGTTCATGGACTTTGTTGGATATACTTCTAATATTTAGGCTTAGTAGAAGGAAGTCACTTGGCTTTCTATTGGCTGTAATATGGGAGAAGTTGTGGTTTTTAGTCTGATTATGAGGATTGGGGCTGGAGATGTTAGGGCCAGGGTTGGGGTGGATGTCTCCACTTAGGGCTAGTTTTGATATGCATGAGGTTATTAGTTTTCTCAGTTTTTGAATGTGTTTGATTATAAGGGAAACATTATGATTGTGCTCTGTGGGTAATAGGTATGGTGGGAGGGTTACTATGTTAAGTTGTAGGGATGCTTTATGTTTGAGTAATATAATTGATAGAATATGTGGGGGGTGCATAGGGATGGTTCTTGAGTTGGTGGGAGGGGAGCTGAGTGTGGGTGAGGCATGAGTGGTGGTGTGAGTAGTAGTACAGTGGTAGTGGTTGAGTGGGGGAATGATGGAGCTTTGGTAGGATGTAAGATATGCAAGGAGAGTGCATGCAGTGAGCATAGGTAAGATATGCTTATACATGTTAGCTGAGGAGGTGTGATAGTAGTGGGAAGATGGAGGAGGTAGTGTTGGGTTAGCACTGTGGTTGGCTATTGGAAAGATGGGAGGGGTTTGTGAGTGTAATAAAGGTGGGACCACTGGGGGCGGGAGGGAATAGGGGGCAGGGTGGGGAGCGAAGCAGGTAGAGACCCTGTTAGTTGCTCTTATGAGGGGGCTGGAAGCAATCAGGTAACAGAGATAACTGATAAATGAACATATGATAGTGACAAGGGTGGTTGTAGTTTTAAAAATGGTGCCTGCCACAGGTAATATTTATTAACTTTGGGATTGTCTTAAGTAATAAACAGGGAAGGGGGAGGGGAGAACAAGGGTTTGAGCAGGCAGTTCTTTGTACTGCTGCTAATGAGCCAAAGCAAAGGCAAGTTTGTGTTTAAGAAACAATCCGAATTAACCAAGGACTGCTCTGAAACTGTAAGTCATTTCTTAACCATTTCTCAGGTGGAAAAACAGGATAACCTTGTATCAGTAGGCTACTGTGGTCTCAGTTTAAATTAACAAATACACAGTATTGATCAGTTATGGATACTATTTGCTAACAGAAGGGAATAAGAGAGAAAGTGGAAGATGAGTGTGAGTGTGTGTGTGTGTGTGTGTGTGTGTGGGGGGGGGGGGCTGCTTACAAGCCAAAGCAGAGTGCTCTCCAGGGGAAAATTAATATTGGCTCAAACAGGTAGACACATACTCAAAGTTAATTTTAGCTGTTTGCAGAAAGTTCAGACCCAGACTGCGCTTTTCTTATAAGAATGAGAAAGGTGGTACCGCAGTTGAATACCTAAGAGTGGTGTTTGGTTCAAAGTTAACTTTAGCTGTTTGCAGACAGTTCAGACCCAGACTGCACTTTTCTTATAAGAATGATAAAGGTGGTACCGCAGCTGAATATCTAAGAGTGGTGTTAGGTTCAACGTTAACTTTAGCTGTTTGCAGACAGTTCAGACCCGGACTGCACTTTTCTTATAAGAATTATAAAGGTGGTACCGCAGTTGCATACTTAAGAGTGGTGTTAGGTTCAAAGTTAACTTTAGCTGTTTGCAGACAGTTCAGACCAGGACTGCGCTTTTCTTATAAGAATGATAAAGGTGGTACCGCAGTTGAATACCTAAGAGTGGTGTTAGGTTGGGGAGACACTGAGCTCCTCATGGGGCCTGTAGCAGAGTGGATTGTAGTTTTCATAAACATCCTGGAGATGAGGGTGATCCTCCTAATGAGGCAGGAATTTAAGGACTGTCTTCATCTATGGGTGCTCTCCACCCAGATAGACAATAGGTTTGTAGTATGGTATTTGGACAAGCATGGAAGAACCAAGTCTTGCTCCCTTTGTTGAGAGACTATGAGGGTCTCGCAATGGGCAATCACTTTGCAGCACTTTCTCATAGCAGTCCACATTCCAGGAAAAGCCAACTGTTTTATGGACAGGCTCAGCAGAACTATTCTGATGGCCCATGTGTGGTCTCTCACTTAAGTTGTAGATCATTTGATTTTCAACTGTGGGGGCCAGCCTTGCAATTTGTTTGCTTCCCTGACCACCAAATATAGCAGCTACTTTGCACTAATTCCTCCAGAAAAACTGTCAACTGTCAGATAGTGACCCCCCACAGTCATCTCTATGCCTTTCTACCTTTGCCTCTGATGTCTGGATGTCTACTGAAAGCAGCAGCATGCAAAGCTAGTGGGATCCTCATTGCACCTTGCTGGCCATGGCAAATATTGTTTTCCCTTGCTCAGGCCTCATCTAGTGAATCTCCCTTAACTTCTTGATCTCCACTGTAATTTCCTGTCAGCCTCACACATACTTACTCAAACTGAAGTTAACCATACAGTATTTTTAATTCCCTTAATTCCCAAAAAACGGATGCTAGCCCTGAATGTAATTTGCATTATTTCTGCATCTCAGAAGGAATCCACTTGTAAGGTGTACAAAAGCAAATGGAAGCTTTTCTCATTATGGGTATCTAACCAAGGTGTCTATCCCTTCTTTGCTTCTTTTCTTGACAATCTAAAATTTCTCTGAAAACTAATCAGGGATCCAGTTATTCCACACTAAAAGTACAGTTAGCTTCTATTTCGAATAACCATAATGACACTGATGCTAATACCATTGCTTCCCACAAATTATACAGGACATTTCTAAAAGGAATCTTTCTTCTTCACCTTCCCCCCCCCCCCCAAAAAAAAGGATCCTGTTCCACCTTGGGACCTCAATTTTGTATGGGTAGCATTGCGCAGAGACCCTTTTGAACCAAATTCTTCTGCACAACTAAACCTTCTTTCTTGAAAAACTCTTTTGTTGGGGGCAGTAACATCTGCAAGAAGGATTTCAGAAATGCAAGTATTGTCATTTTGTCATCCATATTTTAATTTTTCACAAGGACAGAGTTTCCCTTAGGGCTAACCCTTCATTTGTTCTAAAAGTTGTCACAGAAGATAACTTGAGCCAATCCATGCATCTGCCTGTTTTCTTTCCCATCCATTCAAATAGGAGAGAGTATGTCCTTCATTACTTAGGTGTTTGTAAACCAAACCCTTTAGGAAGGATACTCAGATGTTTCTCTTCTTCACTTTCAACAGACTGAGACAAAAGGTTGCTAAAATAACCCTCTTTAGTGGCTATCTGGTTGTAGTTCATTTGCATGTTCTTCACAGAATAAGCCACTACCAAATAAACAAACCAAAGGCGCATTCCAGTGATTAGATCCTTTGCTACATCCATAGACTTTTTCAGAAATTACTCTCTGGATGAAATTTGCTTTGCTGCAACTTGGTCCACCCTGCACACCATTGTCAAACATTATAAGTTGGATTTATTGTCCAGATCTAGGGTTTCCTTTGGGAGAACAACTTTGAAAGGTATTGTGTCATGCTTCCAACCACGTGTTCTAGTAGCTTGAGATTCTGACCCATCAATCGGATTGGACAGACAGGATGAAACAGATATGGAAGTTAAGTACTTACAGTAGCAGTGGATCCCTTTCATCCTGCTCCATCTGATACAGCATCCTCCCTCCCTCTCTCTCCCTCCACCCCACTTCCAAATTGCTAATGTATGGAGGACTTGACAAACCATCTGAAAGCTCTTCTGCCATTATCTCCCCTTTATTTCAGTCACAGTCTTCCACTGCTAGTGAACAAACTCAAGCTGAGGAGAGTAGGGCCCAAGGGCATCATGGGAGGGAAAAGTTCTTAAAGAAGTTCAAAGCTTGGAGGTTTAGCAAGGCCAGATTGGGTCCGACAGACATCTCATTACCCATCAGATGGACTAGGATGAAAAAGATTCAGCACTATGGTAAGTACTTCATTTACAATTATATTACATACATGAATTTAAAATTACTATACAGTTGACTGCTATCATAATCATACTATCTCCAAACCTAGGTATATTTGTAACATATTAATTGTTTTACAAAAACAGTTAAGAATGATTTGTATATTTTTTATTGTGGGATTCTGTAGAACCTTTTGATGGGTCAGAGGATGTGGGACCTGCAAATGTAAGTCCTATCAAGTGGTGGTAAGTTAAAATAAATGCTTTATTTACTTTTTATGGTATTGAATGATAGTCTGGTTGTGCTTTGTTGAAGCTTATAATTAAATGGCAATGCAGGTCCCTGTGTAGTAGCAATTGGAATGATGAATGTATGAATTTCATCTTTTAATCTTTATCTTTTAATGCTATGAAGCTGGTAAGTTTTCATTCTGTTATTATTTGACATTCTACAGGAGTAGTTTCCTTGCTGGATGCATTGGTTATGTGAAAATCACAGCCTTGTCCAATATTTATATCAAGCAATTCACTATGCAGTATGTTTAAGCAAGTAGGTTGCTGCAGAAGCTGTACTCAGTTGGACCACTGAGTTACAGTTTATTATTTAAAATCAGTAGCCAAATCACGACTTACAGTCCTTTACAGGCAGCTAGAAATAATATCCGGCAGCATGTTGCTGCTTTGTAGGCTGACCAGATTCTATTTAGTATTCAGTGCACTTTGTAACAAAAATTAGAGTGTAAAAATATATTATTTAACACTTCATATTATGTTATCTGTTGAAGCATAGAGAAGAGTAATCTCAGGAGACGGCTTAGTTTTATGTGAGAGACAAGAGCAGAGGAATGCTGATGAGCAGCATATTACCTCAAAGCCATCGACGTTGTTGCATTTTAGAAAAGCTTACAGAAGGCTCTATTGTTGTCTTGTATGAGCTGAAAGTGCAGTACTTGTTCCCCATTTATTACATATAGTTAAGGTTTTCTGACGCAAGTGTACTGTGCGTCTGAAAGAAAATACATTTAGTGAAGAAAAGGACATAGACGCAGTTTTTTCCCCTTGCTAAGTGGCATATATTAGTGCCTTATGACAGTGTTAAAAAAAGCAGAACAAGTTGAATAGTGAATTATGCATTTACGTTCACATGGTTTGCTCATTCTTTACAGACATTTGATTGCTCATTTGGTGTTTCATAATCCGTTTCATCATATAATATACAATAACACTCCTTGTCATGCGTTGTTGCTTATAAGCAAATTATGAGGCTTTTAAATCATCAAGGTTAATCAAGGGATGTGCATGGCTTGACTAGATGTGATGAGGCTGCCACACTACTAAAATATAGGAAAAGTGTGAGTGAGGGTCATTGCAGGGATGGCAGGATGCATAATGAGTAGGAAGGATAAGTGTGACAATGGGTGGTAATAAGGAAACAGAGCACCTGTAGAAAATAGGGTAAGGATGAGGAGATTAGGAAGTATAAGATGAGGGAAGAGTGAGATATAGGACTGGGTGCACAGTTGTGATGGTTTTAGACAGTAGGTAGTTTAGAAAAAACTGTAAAGTAATATATGGAGGGGATTGAGCAGTATACATGTTGTGGATATCAGGTAATCATGGGAAAGGAGATACAAGGCATAGGCTCACAAAGGTTCTGTGCTCATGGGCCTATATTACTACATTGAAAGATCTTTACGTCGAACACCTCTCCATCAACACAAAACTGTCGAAATTCACCTCTGTGAATAGTGGAAGTTTTCCCAGGGCAATGAACAATTGCCTCATACCACAACGGAACACACACCACACTAAATCAAAACCCACCCAAATGGAGGGCTTTGCTCCCCCACCCCCAATGTGGGGGGGGGGCTGTGCCCCCACACCTCCCTACTTATAAATACCAACTCTGAGATCACACTACAGTGGTGAAAAGAACACAATTATGGAGTTGGCCAACTACTTCCTAACCCTGGGTAAAATTCTGCGATTTGTGGAAGTGAATTTTGACGGTTTCTTGTCAATGGAGAGGTGTTCAACATAAAGGTCTTTCAGTGTAGAAAGACAGACTCATGCTCATTAGCATCAGGAGTGATGGAAATCCTGTTAGAGAGCAAGAGGTTAGCAAAGGTTTGGCAGTGAGTAGATAGGAGGGAACTGAGAGGTGGGGGAAAATATAAGGTGAAAGGATAAGTAAGCAGGAGAAGGATGGAAGGAAAGAGTAAACTGTGAACTGGGACAGCAAGTGGAATAGTATGGGAATAAGACAGAGACAAAGATACAGGAACCTTAGGACATGGTTGAGGGACATTGATACTAAGGTATCTAAGGGTGAAACCCTCAGCTCTAGTGGAGGGTATTGGGTTGGGGTAAATGAGCACTTGAAAATATATGTCTGAAAGATGGGAAGGAAAAAGGGAACAGAATAAGGGAAGAGAGTTGACTTTGTCTCATGGAATGTAACAGCGGTGAATAATCTAGTAAAAAGAGGGGCGGTATAGAGTAGGCTGAAGAAAGTAGTAGGTGACATGGCTATGTTGCAAGACACCGAAATGAAAAGGAGAGAAGTGTTTAAGCTGCGAAGGAGGGGTATTCATTCAGTAGTGGGGGGAAATTGTGTGGAAGCATAAAGGGTATAGTACTGATTATTAAAAAAGGAATTGTAGATAAGTTTGAGCAAATGTTGCAAGGGGAGAAGGGAGGTAGATGTGTGATAGTGGAATGTGAGAACTAGGATGATGAATGAATTTTTGGTATTATGGCCTGAATATTGCTGTTTTGGAAGTATTTAACAGTATATTGGTGAGATGGGGTGGTTAATAAAGAAGAAAGAAGCTAACTCTGTATCACCGGGAAACTTTGATGTAGTCGTTGAAGCAGAATTCTACAGATTAGGTGAGAGAAGACAGAGTGACTAATAGCATCATGATGTGCTAAAGTAAGAAATGTGGAAGCAGGGCTTAAGAGATATGTGGTGGTTGGATTATGTGAACAGCAGGAGAGTTACATTCCTATGTGATGAATATGAGCAGGCTGGTAGACCATACAGGGTTCTGGACAGTACTGGTGGAGGTTATACTGATAAAGAAGACAGCAGTAGGGGAAGGTGTTTGTTGGGTTATATGTGTGTATTCATGGTATTGAGTTTGGAAGAGGTGCAGAGACTAGGTAGAAATTAAATTTAGGGCAATGAGAAAGATGGATGGTGGACGATGAGAATGGTTGCAGAAGTGGTAGGGTTGAAGGAGGAAATGTAGAGTTGAAAATAGTATGAATGTACAAACGGTTGTGTTGACGGCCATTTCATGAAAGAAAGTGGATAGATGTACAAGATAAGCAGAGGATGTGCTTGAGAGTGGGAAGGAGAGTTAAAACTTGTTTCGGCAGAATAGAAGTACCACAATGGGAGGTAGAGTGCAAGATACATTATAACAGAATATTTAAAATGGGCAATAATGAATGAGGTAATGCATAGGGTGGAAGTGGAATTAGCAGAGACAATGACCGATGGTGAGTTCACATGAGGTTGGGAGGGAAAATGTTAGCATGGAAGCTGTAAGACCAGAGGAAGGGGTTGGGGTTGACATAATGGTTCACAGACACAAGGTACATGGTTTTAGTCTCACCTTTGAAAGAGAAATTGGCTAGGATTAAATGGCCCGCAAGATCAGCTAGCTTAGTGCTTGTCTATGAACCTATGAACCTAAGGAGGCAAGACTATAAGCCCTGATTTACTGGGAAGGCAAAAGTAATAACAGGGATATGGTGGAAAGTTTTTTCTCAGTTTTATGAAAGCCTGTATTGGAAGGGGGAAGAGGAGAAAAAGTAAAGGGTACAAAAATAAGGGTGTGTGAGTTAAGACCAGAAGCCTTAGATACAGAATTTAGGGTAGAGGAAAAAGTGGAAAACGCGTATTTAGAAGGAAGGAAGACACCTGCAAATTATGGATTCCCCACTGACACTTATAATATCAGATGTTTTGGGCTGTGTTGAAAGGAATTTTTGATGAAACTGTAATTGAGTGGCCTCCCAACCCAAATGATGTATATAAAATTTTAGGATTACTTAGAGTTCCACTGTGGTGACCCCTAACCTGGAACAGCCGAAAGACACAACAACAACTTAAAGATGGGGAAGGCATGAAAGACAAGAGACGCTATAGACCCTTTTCACTTATGAATGCAGCTATAAAGTGGGATAGAGATTCATACTTCTTGGTGTTTTTTTTGAGAAGGCCTAATCAGCTGTGGTTAGTACGAAGCTGGGGATTTTTAAAGTCGGTGAACCTTCATCTATATATATATATATATATATATATATATATATATATATATATATATATATATATATATTTATCTATATATGTTTTTCTATGAGAATGTTGAGTGCACGGTCCGCAAAAACAGGAATTCATTATATTGTTGTAAGGGGCTAGGGTAAGGGAGATATACATACAGTTGTCCTTGCCAGGGAAGGAAAAGACACCCTTGCAGGCTTTTGGGGAAGGATCCATGAGATGCTCCTGCATTTAACCATTCTGAGAAGCCTGTTCCATGGGATTGGGACCAGCCATTCAGCTTGTATTTATCTGGGGGTCCCCTAAAAAAAGAAAGCATTAGTCTAGACATTTCTTCTCATTTAGCACAGATAAATGGCTGCATTTGGCAAAGGGATTCTTAGGAACATTTCAGTCTTCGAGTGAGGATTTTCCTCCTTCCCAGAAAAGAAAAAATATTTATTCCCTGTTGGACTCTGATTCCTAATCTGAGAGACAGGATTTAGAGTGGAACTGTGTTTCTCATAGCCCATCTATTCAGTGTAGAGATTATGATTCTGAAAAGAGCATTTCCTGAGATTCTCCTCCTGAAGAATGGTCTTTTTAATGCTATTGCAGATACGAGGGACTTTTTTAGTGGCAACAGAAATGTATGTCTGAATTTGAACAAAGACACTATGATTTACTACAGGTGGATTTTTCTCAACCAGCACCCATTTCTCTTGTTTTGACAGCCTTAGAAGGTGCCTTTCTGGAGGCATGCACTTCTCCTAACAGTCAGCCTTCTGTTCCCAAAAAGTCTAATAAGTTGTTCAAAGTGCCCCAGTACCATAGTTTTCCTTTTTCTAATCCCAGAGCAGATCCTACAGTAATTTCCTTGCAAAGTCAGTTTGTACCAAACGTCTTTCAACTGCCAAACTTACCTCTTCTGTTAAACCAAGAAAGATTTTGAAAAGGTTTGGTAAAAAATGTTTATTCTTGTTACACACTGACCTTCAGAAATTTTAATGTACCATGCACACATGCCTAAGTTTGTATTGGCTTCCTAATATAATTTAAGGAATTTAATTGCTAGTCCCCCTCCTTCATATTCTAAATGTGTGTTCTGTACTATCTGCACTGTCTCAGGTGGCACTGATTATGTTGCTGCCAGGACAGCCTATCTGCTCTGTCTCAGGTGACACAGATTATGCTGTTTCCAGGGATGCTGCCACTGGCTCTGTTTTGAGATTTGCTTGATTACAGTCTCAGAATTTATCAGAGTATGTTAAAACTGAGATTTTTTAATTCTCCTGTGGATAAAGAAGTGCTATTTTGTCCTTCCTCTGTGGCAATCATTAAGGATTTTGCTGAAAGGGGAACGTTAATTCAGAGATTATCAATATTTTTTCTACCTTCCATTCCAAAAATGAACAAAAGCTTTTCTGCTAGTTCAGGTTTTTCTTTCAGAAATCAGAACAAGTGTACACAGCAAGGTTCAGGCGAACAAAATTTCAAAAGACAATGACCGGGAGATTCATAGAAGAAAGGTGGATCACCTAGAACTAGGGACAACCTAAACAAATAAGACTAACTGCTTGACCCCTCTAGATTTTTCCCCTTCTCACCCTGGTAATGACATAAATCTATTGCAGTTTCCAGGTTTTCACTATCCTTTGTGGCATCAGATAACTTCAGACAGTTGGGTTTTGAAAATCATTCTAAAAGTCTACAACTATCAGTGGGATTTCCTTCCTCAGTTTCAAGAGTTCCCTCCACACCCTCCCAATCAAACTGGCCTGTTCGCTCCTGTTTTGAATCAGATGCTTTCTCTGGTGTGGTAATAAAAATAATTCCTTCAGATCACGCAGTGAAAGGACTCTATTCAAGAATTTTTCTTGTGCCAGACAAAGAAAGATCCTGGATACCTCTCCTATTCCTCTTGTTTGTAAACCTTCATATCGTAGTTCCAAAGTTCAAAATGCTTTCTGTATAGTCTCTGTTACCCCTTATGCCTCCTTTCAGTTTTCTGATAACATTGGATTTAAAAGATCCTTACCATCCCACTCTAATTAACAATAATTTTAGGTTATATTCACATTTTTCTGCATCTGTCTTGCATTTCAGTCTGCTGTTTTTTTTTTGGGTTATCTGCAGCCCCAAGAGTGTTTACAAAGTGTCTGTCTTCTGTAATATCCCACTGCAGATTGCAGGACATTCACATACTTTTTCCCTTATCGAGATGATTGCCTGATTTTCACAGCTTATCAAGAATCACGGGCTCGGGTAGTAGAGGGCTATTTCTCAGCCTGGGATTTCAGGTAAACAGAGGAAAATCCCTTATTTCTTCTCAGAAGACAGGGTTTCTAGGGTTCCTTCTAGATACAATACTCATGATGACATTTCTTCCTTTAGATGAAGTACATAATTACAGGAAACAATTTCTATTATTTTCAAACCAAACTCAGGCATCTGCCTGAGAATATCTAAAGATTTTAGGTTTGACAGCCTCAACTAATCCCATGATTCCCTTGGCTAGACTTCACATGAGAAAGATTCAGTGGTATTTCAAGTAATTTTGGACTCAGCACCCTCTGTATTTTAAATTCCAGTGCTGGGGTTTGTGAAAAGGGAGTTAAACTGGTGGGTGAATCAATTGTCTGTCAACCCAAGTCTTCCCTTCTCCCTGTCATCCTCCAATCAGTCTTTAATGATAGATACTTCAGACTTTGCTTGGGTAGGGGGTGCTGCGTCCAAGGAAGTGAATGTGTAGGGCCTGTAGAACAAACAAGACAAGTTAAAACACATTAATGTCAAGGAAATAATAGCTATGATAAATACGCTGAAATCTCGGAACCATCTGTGGGTTCCAGACCCTTTGTTAGTAATTACAGACAACACCACAGTGATGTGGTACATAAACAGTCAAGGGGGAACCAATTCCTATTCCCTTTGCAGATCAGCTGTGTTATCCTGGGATCTAACAACTCAGCTCAGTTTATCCTTCTAGGCTTCATACATTCCATCAGTTCAAAACACTATAGCAGACAAGCCGAGTAGGACCAGGACAGACTCTCACAAATGGATATTACATTCAGGGGGTCTTTTATGAAATGATCCATCTGTGGGGAACTCCTCATGTAGATCTATTTGCCTCCAGGTAAAACAGACAGTTAAAGAACTTCTGCTCTAGGACTCCTTGCAGGTTAGCCTGGAAGACAGATGCTTTTTCATTCCTATGGACAGGAATATTTCTGTATTTTTTCTACTCTTATCTGTAATAACCAGATTCAGAAGGACTGTCCAAAGATAATTGTGGTGACCCCATTTTGGTCCACTCAGCAGTGGTTCTTTTTTTGAAAACGGCCTTGGGCAATTGCTACATGTTTCCTCAGAGAATGGACTTTCTCACATAAATTGGGGAGGGGGTTGATACACCCCCCTATTTAGCATCTTCAGTTGATTGCCTGGGTGATAAAATGTTAATATTTTTATAGTAATTTTTTCTGAGGATGTTCAGCAGGTATTAATGGGGGCAAGAAACCTGCTACTAGAAAATCATATATTGGTAAGTGGAAAAGATTTTCTAGTTTTTGTCAGTCCAAGAACCAGGATCTTTTAAGGCTCAGACTCTGACTTTTCAGTATTTATGCGAGTTATTATCCTCTGGCCTCTGTTATTATTTTATCAAGATTCATCTCTTGGTCATTTCTACTTGTCTTCTGAAAATGGCGTCACATATCCATCCATTTACTAGATAGGTGGCAGCTGCTTGGGATCCTTATTTAGTTTTAGAAGAACATACACTGTTTCCCTTTGAACCTGCTCATCAGGCTAATTTGAAGTTATTATCTTGGAAAACAGTATTACTTATTACTCTGAAGAGTATCTGAGTTGCAAGTTTTTATGGTGAGTCACTTTGTCTCAATTTTTACAAAGATAGGGTAACTTTGGGAATAAGTCCTTCCTTTATACCTGAGGTTGCATCAGGGTTTACTCTTAGTTGGGATATTCATTTTCCTGTTTTCTTTCCAGAGCCTAAAAATAAGAGCAAAATAATTATTGATACACTGGACATCCATTGGCAACTTAGATACTATATTGACAGAACCAAATCCTTCTGGACGTCAGAGCAACTGTTTGTCTCATATGAAGGTAAGAAGAAAGGACAACCAGTGTCTAAACAGAATGTTTTTAATTGCTTGTTCTATGTTATTACTTTTAGATATCTTCACCATAACGAGTCACTTCCTGGCAAAATCAGGGGCCATTCTGCTGCTGCCCTAGGTATTTCTGTGTTTTTTTGGAAAAGGGTGTCCTCTGGAAAATATTAGAGACAGCAACTTGATAATCTGTGCACACCTTTACCAAGCACTCCAAACTAGATGCCTTCTGTAGGTCTAGAGCAGGCTTTGCTATTTCTATTCCACAAGGGATTCTGGTTTCTGATCCATTTTCACATCCCTTACTTTATAAGCTATGATATGTGTCCCATATTGCTAAAGGCTACTGATGCACATAGTACAATTATGTAAGTGATGTTATCATAACAGTAGATGTTCGAATAGAGCACTGCTGGAGCAGCTGTTTCCCAAATCCAACTAATTTTACCAGGGTATGGGATTTTGTTTTATATTTTTATATGGCAGGACTCTAGCCTCCCTTCTCATGAGGCAAGAAAGGACTGACGTATTTGGTACTTTAGCCACTTATTTACATAGCATTCCTCATGCATACCAGTGGCCAGGGCATGTAGGAGGTGCTCTAAAGCTTTTGGAAAGCTGGCAGGCTTGTCTGGTCATTCTATATTGCTTAAGGCTACTGCAGCAGTTATCTATTCCAACATATGCTGTTGCAGTAAGATTACTTATGTTACTTACTGTCTGTTGTATGATTTAATAATGTTTTCTTTGTTTTGAGTTTATTTAACCTGGTTGACCTTCAGGGTGGTTTGTTCTTAAACTTGCTGTTGTATTTGGCTTTATTAGTGACAGCTAGCTCTAGACACTTACCTATATGGGAACAGAACTCCTTTTTGTACACAGTCACCATATCAGTGTCAGGTCTGGCGATGTCACAAGTGAATTTGGTAGCTTGTCATTGAATTTGAAGAGGTTTGTGCATTTGAAATCATTGAATTCAGAATTATTGACTGCAGGGTTTTAGAGATTTTTGAAAGAGAATGTTACAAGTTTATGGTCTAACTAAACCTGGGATGGAGAAACTTGAACAATGGTATATAAAAGTGGCTGTATTAGTCAGGACCAGCTCAGGAACGTTATGCATGACGTTGGTTTGTTAACTGTCTGATCCAGGGACTTTTTTTATATATTTCAGGGGAAACCTGACCTTAGCAGTATAGATGATCCAGTTTTCAGAGGGATATGTCAAATCTCCCATTATAAAGATATTTTTTGGCAATGAGGAGTTCCTCAGGCACATTTAAGAATCTTGTGTAGTCATACGGGTACATGAAGAATGTCTTGTAGTACACTATATATTTATAGTCTGTCTTGTTCAGGATAAGTTGGGGTTCAGTGAGTTCAGTTTGTGGGACTCTGGTAATCTTTCTAGAGGTGAAGTGGTCCTTGATAAATAGGGAAATGATATTGCTGTTTCCATTAGGAAGGTAGAAAAAAAACAATACTTTATTTGCTGATGACTGTGCAATACTGCTATATAATGTGGGTAACTGGATTCATATTATTTACACAAAGCCATAATTATCAAAAACAGCAAAGTGGAGTAAAACACATCAAAAGACACAATACTTAAAAATCTAGGACCACTTCCCTGGAAGAATATATAGTATATATTTAGGGCAAACATCTGGACATTCTGCAAAAACCTGGACAGCTGAGGGGTATGCTACATACCTCTTAAACATACATACCACACACATCCCTCTCCCTCTTGCACACACACACACACACACACACACACACACACACACACACACACACACACACACACACACACACACACACACACACACACACACACACACACACACACACACACACACACACACACACACACACACACACACACACACACTCAGGCCCACCTCCCTCTTACACACACACACACACACACACACACACACACACACACACACACACACACACACACACACACACCAAACCTCTCAACCTCTTAGCACAAGAAATCTGGACAAACACTGTCATAATTGGGGGACAAAGGCCCAGAACTAGGGACACATTTTAAATATTGCTCTTATAAACTTAGAAAGTTGATAGAACAACAATTTTTGCATTATTACAAATTTTCTGAAGGTTATGAATTCTAAAGCTCAAATGTCTGCTATTATTTTCTGACTTCAGTCCTCAATGATTTGCCAGGGATTTGCCAGAAAAACACAATTTTATGAGAAAAAGACTAAAAATATGAGGCAAAAATCTGGACATTCTGTGAAAATCTGGACAGTTGACAGCTAATCTCTCAACTGCACTGCTTCTTATTCAAGCCTTGCTTAAAAAAAAAACCTTCAGGGTCTTTGAACAAGATCTCGCAAGATCTTCAGGATCAGCTCTACAGCACTTGTTTATTTCTATTAAAAACTGACAAAAGGGAGAGGCGCAAAGCATAAAGCAACCAACATAAGACCATGACTTTAACTGTCTTGGAGGGAACAGAACAGTTGTTTAAAATTTCTTCCAAGTTCCAACTTTCAGGCAAAAAACATAGGGCAAGCAAGCAGCTGCTCAGCCTCATCCACAAATGCAGAAATTATTCTTTCTTCTTCCAAAAACTCAGGGCAAGCAGCTACATGGCCGTGAATGGAAATTAAGGTGCTCAGCCGTAGACAGGGAAATCTCTTTCTTTTCTTTCTTTTTTTTTTTTTTTGTTAATCGAGGGTGAGCAGCACCACTTTTCTATTTTTTTAATACACAACGTTGGTCACAAACCCTGAACTCATGTATGATGCAGAAGTCTGAAATCAAGGTGGATGCAAACCCTGAATTCATGGACCCCTTGAATTTATTGTACAGACCCTCAGGGGTCCATGGACCACAGTTTTGGAATCCCTGCTGTAAATGAATCCATAGCTTCTCTTTCTCCTTGCACACTGTTCTCTTGCAACATTTACTTTTCTCAGTCCCTGTATCCCCTTGACCTCCATATTTTCGCCATTACTTATTCCTTGCTTTATCCTCTAAAGACCTGTGTTACTTCAAACAATTTCCTAGGCTAATCCTGCTTCTCTTTTCTTGCTACTCTTCTGATTCCACTTTTTTGCATGTAAAATGTATACCTTAATATGCTGTGAAATTTATACATAGTCTCTCCTTTTTGCGTGACTAGTTTGTATTGCCTTTATATTCCACTGTTTCATGCATTTGTTACATTTTTATTGCTTCTGTTTGGAATGTAACTAGACTGAGCCTGAAGTTAGTCATGCTGCAGCTCTGCTCTAACCTGCTAACCAAAATATAACTAAATAACTAAATAACTAATGCCTGTGTGTGTGTGTGTGTGTGTGTGTGTGTGTGTGTGTGTGTGTGTGAGTGTGTGTGTGTGTGTGTGTGTGTGTGTGTGTGTGTGTGTGTGTGTGTGTGTGTGTGTGTGTGTCTGTGTATGTATGTATATATACAGTGCATTGTGTTACATACATGTAAAGCAGTGCTGTATACTTTGTAAATGTGATTTGTAATAGCTGATGTGCGTTTCTTTACTTGAGCTAAACTAACCCATTTTGCAAAGACAGCTCTACTGCTCACGCTGAAGCAGTGTGTACTACACAATTCTTGTTTAAAGGTGTTTTTCAAAAAATAATGGTATTGGTTAAGGTGAGACTTGCAGACAATTTAGTTGTAAACTCTCGTCTTGTTGTCTTAATGAATCATCCCTCATTGGTTTTACAACTAACAAATAAACAAGAAGAAATACAATAACAAACCAAATTTTCATTTTTCCTTCCAAAAACAGTTGTGGTTCCACAGCTGTCAGTACATCTTCTTCTTTTAGTCGATATTTTCATTATTAATTTCTGTGCTTCTGCTAAACATGCCATAATAGTCCAATATGATGACAACTCCAAACTTGTCTGCTCAGACAAAAGTCTAAATTATTTTCAGCAGCAAACACAAGAGTCTTACTCTATAGTTAAAAACTGGCTAGAAAACTCCCAGCTGTTCATAAACCCTAAAAAGAGTTGTTATTTACTCTAAAACACCTTACCCACCAAATGCACCTACTGACTATAACCTCAACCTGTAACAACGTAACAGGAATGCAAACTCATACAAAAGCTACTTGGGGTAGTAGTTGACAATCACATTAAATCTGACCATCACATGCAGCAAATAAATAAAATAAAAATAAACTTGGATATCTGTATCAGGGAAAACCATTCTTCACAGAAGCAGTCAGGAAAACAATTGCCACTGCTTACTAACTCCCAGCTCTTTTCTGTGCCTACTCAATATTTTCCAATCTGCAAGTCTCACAAAGGAATAAACTGCAACAGTGTTACAATAAAATTGCTAAATTTGCTGCAAAGCATTCATACAAGACTCATCACTATATATTTCTAAAACAATTAAACTGGACTGAATACTCCTACCAGTTAATATACTCACAATTGGTTAGAACCCATAATCTCATCTACAAGTCCAAAATCTGTCCTGCTTGCTCAGGCAACACTCTCCTCCTTCTTGCCATAACTAAACCAACAATACTGCTGGCAAGTCACTCTGCTCTTACTATGTGTCTAAACTCTGGAATTCCATTCCATTGGCTCTAAGACAAATAAATAAACTAAAGTAATTCAAAACCCATCTAAAACAGCACTTGAATAACACTTGGCTTTGCTCACCAGGATGAAAGAAAAAAGCTAATAATCTCTATTCTGTACCAAATCCCATACTTAACTATGTATTTCCATGGATTTATTGACATATCTCTGCTCATCCCATCCTCTATACCTCCCCTTATGCTCACTTACTTGTCTTATACCTACCTATATTTCCCTTTAGGCTCTCTTAGGATAACAGGATCATAGGAGGTTACTAGGCTAATGGCCCTGGGGCCCTTACAAGCCAAGCCAAGAGTTTATACCCAAAAAGAAACCTTAGTCAGCACCTGTCACCCCTGTCAGTGAGAGACACAGGTGGAACCCCCTGGGATAAATTTGTGTTTTCCCATCCACTCATCAAGGCTCTGCTTGAAGAGGGTCAGTGATGTACTCCAACGTGTATGGGAAGTCTGTTCCAGAGACGGGGCAGCCTCCGGGAGACAAACCTATCTCTACAGCAAGCGTTGTTGATGTTACATATTAAATTCAGGCCTTTTGAGTGTGTAATGCACCAGGACTTAGACTTACAGATATGGAGCATCTCTAGTTGGGCAGGGTCCGAGATTGCCTTGTAGGCGAGACACAGATCACCTCTGAGCAATCTGTATGATACTGAGTAGAGTGACAGTGATTTGAGCCTGTCCACACTGAACAGGTTTTGAAGGCCATGGATTCTCTTTGTGAGGTATTTCTGTGGCCTTTCCAGTTGGTGCAGATGTTTGGAGAGGTACATACCAAATGGGGCATTATACTCAATTATTGGTCTAATGAGGGAGGAGTATAGAGAGGTAATAACCTCCTTTTTTTCTGGATGCAATCCCTTTACTTATGAGATGAACCAAGTAAAAGGGTTTTCTGATGACTGCTGCTATATGATGATCGAATGTGAGATTGTTATCAACCTGAGTACCCAGGTCTCTCACCACAGGTTGTGTGTTTAGGTGGTGCTTTTGATGTGGTAATCAGTAGGGGCTGTATTTCTGCCGAGTGGTATGATGATACATTGTTTGCATTCAGCTTGAGGCCATGACTTTAGCACCAGTCAGTAGTTGCTGTGAGACCCTCTTGCAGTATGTTAACATCATTTGGGGAGTCAATGACAGCACCCAACTTGCAGTCATCTGCAAACTTGGTCAGCCACAGGCCTTTTGTCTTTGCCTGGACCTCTGAGAAGCAGATGCCAAACAGTAGGGATCCCAGGACAGATCCCTGGGGAACTCCACTAGTGCCAGGTCTGCTATTGGAGGTGGAGGTACCTATTTTGACCTTGAGGGTCCTGTTAGTGAGCCAGTTGGCCACCCACCTGATGAGATGGGGATTTACAACAATTTGGATTAGCTTCTCGCTGATGACTTAGTGGAGGATTGTGTCAAAAGCCTTAGCCAAGTCAAGGTAAGCTGTATGTACTGACTTTCCCTAATCCAGGGCCTTGGTAACAGTCTCAAAGAAGTCAACCAGGTTCAACAGGCAAGATCTGCCCTTGATAAATCCGAACTGGGGGGGGGGGTCAAGTCTTGGAGATTGCCTATATCCTTGTTTATGAGATCTATAATAATATGCTCCATGGCTTTACAGATCAGACTTGTCAAGCTAATTGGGTAATACTTTCCAGGGTCAGTAGTGGCACCACCTTTGTGCATGGGGATGACATTGGGAATTCTCCACTCTCCTGAAATGAAGCCTGTACTTAGGCTGTGGTTGAATAGGGTGCTCAACGACAAAGCTAGTTCTTGCTGGAGATGGTGCAGAATACAGCCTGGAATACTATCAGGTCCCATGGAAGCTGTGTTCTTTGCCTTGAACAGGGCCTTTAACACTTGATCTATGGAGATATGAGGTGCGGGACAAGTATCAGGGATGTTAAAAGGGCCTTTGGGGAGACAGGGGGTGAAGTTTGCTCTGAACCAATCTGCTAGCAGGTTGGCTAACTCAACAGGATCAGTGTAATTCGGAATAAAACCTGGGCCTTGCCACGGACATTTAAAATGTAACTGAAGAAGTCTTTGTGGTTGCCCTTTGTTTCAGAGGCCAGTTTCTATTCATAATTTGCTTTGGAGGTTTTCACTAGTGATCTAATTTTCTTGTTGAAGCTAGTGAGTTTTTTCAATTTGGAATTTGTTCCTTGTTACCTGTGTGACACCCATGCCCTGGCCCAGCAATCAAGGAGCCTCAATTCTCACCACTAACACCAGTGAGGGGCGTCTCATATAGGAGGAAAGGATAACAAATACACACAGTAAAGTGCAATTTCCCTTAAGAGCACACAGAGATCACAATAAGTCCAGGGCTGGTCTCTCCCTTGCTCTCCAGATCCCCAATAGGACTTTCCACTGGCATAGCTATAGGGTCCAGATCTCAGCCTAGTGGGCAAGCTAAAACCTCCAGCACCCTCTCTGTCCAACCCGTGCTTCGTGTCCCTGCCCAAGTAGCTGACACACACACACACACACACACACACACACACACACACACACACACACACACACACACACACACACACACTTTGAGAAGAGTTTATACAAGCACTCAGATACTCCTGGGGAAGGTTGGCACAGGTTCTCCAGTGGTGCCCCTTTTTCCCAGACTATACGGTAGTACCAGCTGCCACTATCCACTAATATTTATCAGCTACTCAAAGGCCCTTAAAAGGGTGTCCAATTATTACTGTGTAATATTATTATCCAATTGGTAGTATAGCCCAGAGCTAAAGCTATTGAAGTGGCTTTGTACAATTTTACCAAAGGCATGCAAGTACTCTAAAGAGCTTAAATTATCTCTACAAAAACAGCCACAGTTGAAAGGGTTTAAAAATATTTAATAAATAGTCAAAACATAAGACAATACGTTTTACTACACAGTGCTAGTCATGAGTTCAGAGATCACAGAGAAATACTTAAAATAATTCAGTAGTACAATTCTGACATCACAGAAAAACACAATCTAATCTTTCTAGTTTCTAGCTATTTCTCAGAGAAAACACAAGTCTACGATAAACTTACATATAGAGAAAGACAGTGCTGATGAGTTGGATGGTCAAGACAAAAAAATGCTTAACCCTGTTTGATTCTCTCTGTTTTTAAAATCACTTTCCTGGTTCACACTGCATCATTCTTCACATTTCCCTGGGTTACATTACATCATTCTTCACACTTCCCTGGGTTCCCAGGCTAACAGAAACTACATTTACATTCTTCTCCTCTGGGCAGAAACCAGAGCAATAAAGGATACTTATGCATGCAAATTATGTCCATTAACTCTGGCCTTAAAACAATAGGCAGGATGCCTCACTCTAGACTGACTGGCTTTGAGTTTTAATATCAAAGGGTCACAATGTGCTTTACTTGGACAGTAGAGTGCACTGTTGTTACATTTATTTCAGTTCCATATGTAACACTATTTTTACCATTTAAGACAACAAGCCTGTGGTTTACATTAATATTTACAGATGACAGAATTATCTCCAAAATTCTATCTGGCTAGGCTGGCAGCCTTCACCTATCTTCACCCAATCTTCACAACCTGCATTATAGTTCCCTTTTGATTCTCCTGCCAGCCATCTTTCTCTGTTCTCTTTAAAGTCATTTTTAGCTTATCTTACAAAACACTTGTTTTCTCTTTGCTATCTTTCCAACACACCCACAACTTTCCATATCCTTCTAAAACTAAAGTTCAGCTGTATATACTTGTATGTACTTGTAAGTATTTCTTGTACAGCTTCTTATATTGTATTACTTATTATATGTTTACTCTAATCTTTAGGTTTTTTTTTTTCTTTTTTTAGCTTATTGTTACAAGATCCAATCTGCAGGTGACTCTACTTTAATCTGCACTGCTCGTACCCTCCATGAACTTCATACAAAAACCCAGCAATCTTTCACAGCCACTGAATCATGGCTGACAAGCTCCCAACTCTTTCTAACCCCCCTAAAAACAATATTATAGTCTTTCACCACAAAAATAGCCCCCTAGGCCCAGACCAATTTAATATTCTTGTAGCTGACAAAAAAACATTATAGAAAACGTACAAGAAAAATTAAACTCCTAGGGGTTATAATTGATAGCAAACTCAACTTTGTCCCTCACATCCAGTAAAACATCAAAAAACTCATATAAAACTAGGACACCTTTACAGAAACAGACAATTTCTTACCACCCCCACCAATACTACCCTGACAAAAACCTTCCACTTGCCCTCCCTTTTATATGGCTCCTGTATACTTACCAATCTAAAAAACTCCACTAAGAACAAAATGGAACAATGCTACAGCAACATCAGGCTAACTCCTAGCCTACCTACAAATCCTCTCTAAAAGAACATCTAAACAAAGCATGGTTATTTATGTACATGCCTTTCTCCAGGCTAATCTACCTCATCCCCTCCTTGCACACTTCTCTCACCCTCCTGCCACCCTCCTCTCATCCACTCTGCTTCTCTTCTATCTCCTCCTCTTAATATCTACTAAAAAAATCTGTTGAATCACTAGAAACAGGATACAACCCTGTACACCAGAGGACTAGTAACCTGATTAACTCAAACCTGTGTTGTGCTTTTCAAACTCACTCTACTCAAAGTATACGTACCATATGAAATCCATTTGCAAATTGTTTACAAACTTAAACTGTTATTATTCTACTACCAGTACTATGTAACCCTAAGTACCTGCTTAATAGTCAACTACTAGTGTATTTCTGATATTATTGTAACTTATTGTATAATCGTGGATCATGATTACAACTGTGCAACTGTGTATATATTATTAGCAACAATATATGTTACTAACTTTGTAATGTTTGGAACACTACGTGTAAATACATGTATATATGTTTTTCTGCTAAGTTTGTAAGGTTTGGACTACTACGTGTAACAAAGTTTATATATAGTTTTCTACATCTGGAGCTTTTCTCCCTGGGCCTCAATTGAAAATGGGTAATGTACCCAGTCAGACTATCCTGGTAAACAAATGTCAAATAAATAAATAAAGATACTATGTACCATTTTACTTGTATTATTGCATAACTGTGTAATATTATAATACATATAAAAAGAGAAAGTGGTGGAACCAACAAACCCAAAAGAGTATATAATAATAAAAATAATGGCGTGCAGGCTGCGCGCCATTATTTTTATTATAATATTATAATACCTTGCCATTTCTCTTAAGTGTTGTAAGTTGATACTTTACTCACTAAGCCACAGCTTAAAAGTGGCTTTCAGCTCAGAAGGACATTTCTGCCATGCAAAAGCAAATAAATAAATAACTTGTTCGGTCAGAGCAACAACTTTACTGTACTTACTTTAATATTTAGTTGTATATTGTTTGTGTAATTTTTCTCGTAGAAGTTGGTTTAAGTTCTCTTTCAATACAGTGGTAATTGATTTTGATTATTCTTTACTTTTATAATTTTTTATTCATTTGAAACTGAATATGGATTCCTTAAATGCCATTATTGATTTGATAAAACACAAATATCTTGTACAGTATAATAAATGCTATGTATATTTAAAGGTAACATCTGATAACACTGGTGGTCTGTGTTCCCCATGTCAAAAGTTGGATGATTTGTTTATCATTATTATTAGTAAATCTAGACTTACTGATGATGTTTGCACTTGTGCAATTGGCAAACCTTGGAGAACTGTTGTTACATATACTAATGACTGGACTGGTGACATAAATAATTTTAAATAAAGACCAAATAGAACACATTTAGGAAAGGATGTGTCTATTGTCTATAAAGACCACTCAACCTCTACAAAACAAGACAATGCCAACTTTGGAATTCTGGATACAAGTATTCAGCAGTCTGAGGGTTCAGAGTATTTAAAAAGATTAAGGAAGAAAAAGGACCTGATAAATGTCTATTATGTTAAGAGAATACATACTAAAAAGAACACTGCTTTGTTATGTAACAAACATATTTCAGGGAATTTTAACATTTTTCTATCAGAAAATCTTCAGTTTACAGAAAAAACCAGGATTTTTTTCAAAAGAGAAGGTAAAAGAAAACAGCCAAGGGGCAGGTGAAAGGGAAGAAATCAAAACGAATGTGAAAGGATTGAAGAACATTACTGTAAGAAAAAAGTTGAGAAAGACAGACATTGACAACATAGCTCAAGCTATGGATGTACAAAACCAGCTGGGTTAGAAATGTATGCTTGCAAATATAATATGCAATGGAAACAGTGGGATTAATAATGCCAATGATGATGAAGATCATTCCTTTGTAACAATTGACAATGCAGATATTATTGAATTAGAAGTTAAAAATGCTTCAGATCTGGTTAGAAAGATATTCTTGTAACTGGAGATTCAATTATTAGAGGAAATCATGCTTACATTTACAGAGAAGATAATTAACATTGAATAATGTTATGCTTGCCAGGAGCAAAACTTAGAAGATGTGAGACAAGTCTTAGAACACTTTAATGTAAGGAAGTACGGATCTGTTTTTTTCATGTCAATACAAATGATCTCATCCACAAGGACTCTTTGACTGTTAGTAGGGAACTTACAGCCTCTTAGATAGAATAGCTTGTACTGGTTTTAGGACATATTTTTCACAAATCACATATAGAAAAGGAGAGTCAGGTCACCATGAATGAAAACATTTTTTAAGTAAATACCTACATGAAAAAATGCCCCTTTATAATATGGAAATGTGTAAAGCATCCAAGCCGAATTTTAGGCACACATGTTCAGACAAGATGGCATGCATTTGTCAGGATCACAGAAGAGAATTTTTGCAGCAGATATTTTGCAATATTTGACAAAACAGGATTTTTGCCAGGTCGAAAATTTAACAGTTCCCAGATAGCAACATTTGATACATCTCTGATGGTTGTTAATGTTAGGAGCATTAATAATAATTTTTTTTATTGGAAAATTTGCTATGTTCCCACAAGATTTATGTTGTTTTTGTTTGTGAAATATGGTTAAAGAATAATGACTGGAAACCAGTTCTGTCAAGTTATAAATGTTTTTACTTTAGCAAACATTAAAAAAAAAATCAGGTGGAGGTGTTATTATAGGGATTAAAGATAGATATGAGACCTCTGATTATTGATAACACCAATACTATAGATTGTGTAACTGTGACAATAAAGACAACCCTGGAACATATAACAGTTGCTGGAGTGTATAAACTACCAATGTCAAGTACTGATGATCTACAGGAATTCGAAGGTTTCTTGCATGAAACATAGGATGGAAGAATAATAGTGGCTGGGGTCTTAAATTTACCAGAAGCAAACTGTTATAATATTGATTCAACAACATTAGTAAAGAAATTATTCACAGCGTATGTTAAGGAACAACAGTTGCTTCAGATTATGAAAAAAACTACCAGGGAACGGGATATACTAGACATTGTTTTTGTTCCTAAATAAATTACTGTTACTTCCTGTGAAGTTTTAACAGTGTCGATGTGCAATGATCATGGGATTATAAAGGTTACTTTGTTGCTAGATAATTCTGTGAAACTGAAATGTAAATCAATGCACAGAAGATTGATTACAGATTATATAGAAGCAAACAGTCACTATGTAAAACTAATTGGAGTGGTGCGTACACTGGTAAAACTGGTGAAAGAATGTGGAAAGTTTTGAAAGAAAAATTGTTTGAGTGCAAAAAAATAAAAAAAACATTTTAACATCAGGATCTATGCATGCAATGCCAGGGGGATATATTTCCATAAGAACAAGATACCTGATTAAGGTGAGAGTCAAAAATATAAGAAATGGGAAAGAGGGTCATACTACAAGTTTGAAAATGGAAATAAACAAGCTGCACAAACAAATTTAGCATAGTGTGAGACAAGATCAAGAAAAAATTGAAGAAAAGTTATATAAAGATATTGAGCAAATAGGAAACCATTTTGTATATACATAAGATGTGTTAGGAGTAAAGGCATACAAATTGATAAACTGCATGTAGATTCTAAAATTTATTCTCAGACACAACAGCTTATACATATATTTAGAAAATTTTATGCAAAACAATTTGGCTCCACAAAGAGGGTGCCAAGTTGTTCTAGTGACATCCACATAACCTCAGATAGTAGATCCAAATTAGATTACATTGAGAAAGAACTGCTATACTTCAGAGAATGATGGAAAACTTTTTACAAGGCATGCCCTGTGTTGTTATTTACCTGGATGGTATCTTGGTTATAGGGGTTACAGTAGAAGATTAATTAATTACAGAACTTTGACGTGTTGAAAAAATTGAAAGATGCACTTTTACATCTTAAAAAGAAACATGCATGTTTTTAAAGAAGCAATGTGCATAGGACACCTAGTAAATAGCATAGTTTATGTTCTGCAGATCCTAGAGTAAAAACTATTGGGCTTCATGTCCTACAAATATTGCTAAGCTGAAGTATATTTGAATTGTACTTAATTATCTTTTTTGTAATTTCAGCTTTATGAACTTGGTGGAGTTGATTTTCCTATGTCAGTGTGGTGCCTTTGTGCCACCTTACTCTCTAGTATCTGGTTTTACCATGTTGGTCAGGAACTCCAGCATTTCCCACTAGCTGATGATGCAAGGTATGTAGGAAACAGGTTGGACAGGAAGTTGCCATAGCAGCATGAAGAAGATGTCTGAAATGTTACAGCCCTGCTATTCCTATTGTATGTTGGTATCATTCCATTGAGATTAAGGTAAGCAATTACATGTGGTTGATAGGAGAGGAAAGATTGGAATGCCCCTCCTCCCCGCCCAGTCCTCAGCCTGACTGCAGATCCTCTTATGGTTCTGGCCTTAAGCAGAGCCAGAATAATTGGCTGACCTTTCATGTTCCACCCTAGACCCCTTCCCATCCTGAGAGAAATAATCTGGCATTGGCCTTCATTCCTCAACCATTCCCATCTGAGTCTTTCAGTGCCAAGACTGCTAATGAATCCTTGATATCCTGGGTCACAGCCAGGGCTCTGTCCCTCTATGTCAAAGAGCCAGATGAGTTTTATGGAATTATTATAATATGTTCATATAAAATTTGGCAACCTTGTCAAACCCTTTACATCATTTGTTGCATGAACTTGTTGTGAGAGACATGGGGGAAAAGAATAGGTTTTCACATTTGAAAAGTCTAGAAGTTTGCTGTAGTCTGATGCATTACTTGCTTATTATTCAGCTGAAAGCGAGTTGAGGTTTTTCTCTAATGCTTCACTTTATGGCCTGAAAGCTGTCTTTTTAGACAGAATGCCTAAGGGAACTCAGACTTCCAAGATGGCTGCATACTGATCAACAGCTTAATTTCAGCTCTCCCAGTGTAAAAACAGAAACTGGAAAAAAAAGGGACAGCGAAGTTGTCCGCTTGGATAAAATTCAGTTACTTGCTATTAAGTACCCTGCCTGGATGCCAGCAAATAAATCTGGAGAACTGGAAAGAAAATCAACCAGAAAAAGGGAAGTGAAAACATTGGCTGGGAAGAATCCTGCAGCTGTTTAGCAAAAATACAGTTCAACAAACATTGAAGGAGTACATCTGCTCAACATAAGACTTATGAACTGTTAAAACTGCGCAAATCAGCGGTTGAAATGAAGAAAATAATGGCTGAGTATGAACCTTCTCAAGAACTGCTGTTTCAAAAATAGTAGAGTTAGAAAACAGAGTGCGCACAGAAAACCCGAGCGTTTCTGCTGTACCAGAGATAATGGAAGTAACATACTATTAATTTTATGAAAGTACAAATAAAGAACTGGATTGACATTCCACAGCAAGATTTGTTTATTGAAAGGACACATCGTGTATGCTCCAAACCTGGCCACTGGAAAACTTCCAAGACCTGTATTAGTAAAGATGCAATCATATCAGAAAGAGTTGTTCTTGGTAAAACTGTGGAAGAATGGAAAAATATAAAAAATTAGAGACAGCAGAGTATTTGTGAAAAATGATTATTTACTGTACACTAGGCAGAAGAGAATCAAGTTTATCCCAGAAATCAGGGAATGTCGCAATTAAAGCTGTTGTATCCAGCTATCTTTAGATTTCTGTTTCTGGAAGCCAAAGGTATTTTTTGATGTAGAAAACAGGCTAAAGAGGAAATAAAAATGTTTATCCAAGAAACGGTGAGCCAGCAAACAGAATGGGACTCAGCTTCTCATTCTTCTGACAATGCAGCTCATAGAGAGACTTTGCCAGAGAAACATTTTCCATTGTTTCAAAGGAAAATGGTTGAGAGACAGAAAAAAAGGCACAGGAGTTTACTAGAAGAATCATGGGTACCTTAGACTTTAACCAGAGTCTGGTGTTGGGAGATAGAGATGATCAGGAAGAAGACTAGCAATACTGATAGGGCTAATCTAAATATTTTATTTTCGTCAACTTGAATTTTGAGGGGTATTACCCTTTCTGCTAGGACATAAACCTGGCATTTATATCTCTAGCCACCCTTTCTTGAGAGGCAGGAAATCTCTGAATTTTGGCACCCATATGTCTACTTTCACACAGGCACACTGCCATGCCCCTTTAGACATACAGGTGCATGAAAAGTACCCTAAAGCCTTGGATACTGGGTAGACATCTGATCCTGGACAGGATATGTCCCATATAGGCTAGGCTACTGCAACAGTAATCTGTTTGAACATTTACTGTTATGGTGAGTTTACTTACACATATGTACTTAAAAGTTAATATAAGCCTTATTTGATGATCATTTGTTAGTTTTGTTGTTACTTGTCCATACGCTTCCTAAAAACAGAGATCAGTCTAACAGACCTGTAGTTTTCTTGATTCATACTTTATCCGCTCTTTTTCCCCTTAGAGATCAATTGCTATTCAGTAGTCTGCAGTATCCACCCCTGTATCAAATGACAGTTGAAAGAAAAAATAACTTGTTTTCTAGTCATCCTATTCCCTGTGACTTGCCCCAAAGCCCCCCCCCCCTTATTGACCCATTTGTTCCTTTCTCTGAGCAAGAGTTAGGCATCTTCCTGCCCAGTGAGAGTCCTACAGGCCACTTGGTCCCTGTCTGGAGGGTGTCACCAGCTTATTTTTTTCTCAGAGAGGTGAGAGTTGGGTAGTAGGAAGTGGGCCAGTTTACTTGACCCAATGGACTTCCACCTCTACCCCTGGATCTCCTAACCTCAGCAGCAGCTGTCTAGAGCTCCACTATATGTTGCCTTCCGTAAGAAGCATGTGTGTCTTAAAAAGCATGTCCTTTTCATCCCCAGCTTAGTATAATGTAATGCTTGGTAGCAGGTGCTGATCAGGCCCATTGTCCATAGGTTCAGCACTTAGTACTTCCTGTAGGTGTCACCTAAGCTGAGAACCACAGACACAGCTTCTCTCTCCTGGATAGTTGACCTGGCATTAGTCACTCACTCTCATCCAACCTAGCATGTCTATAGCAGTACCCATACCACTAATCAAACACATATATTCTGGGATGCAATCAAGGCTTCATCCCTCTGTGCCACATGGTAGTGAAAAAAATTGTTTTGAATGATACTGGTCATTTGAAAACTGGGCCTTGTTCTGTCATATCCCTTAAAGGTGAGTCTTGAAGCCTTTGTCCTTTAGCAGTTATCCCCTTATAGATCTTTCTTTGCAAAAAAAGTGCCATTAACCCAACATTTTTACTTACCTGTCCTCCCAACATGAGGCCATTGTGGAATAACGGTTTAGATCCTTTAACATCTGATATGGTCTATCCACAAACTTTTCACGGACAACTAAACTAAATAAGGCTTAAATGCCTTTGTTCTTGTATATGACACAGAAACTCTTTTCCCTTACCTTTTGGATTCTGAGCTAATTTTTAACCCATATTAAGCTTTAATGGTTAAGTTCTTTGCCTTCCAAGCAGAAGGTACAGGGTTTGATCCAGGCCTCTAGCCAGTGCCTGTGTGGAGTTTGCATGTTCTCTCTGTGCCTCTGTGGATTCCTTTAACCCCCCCCAAACTCACCTAAACATTGAATTGAGTCCTAGGCAGCAGCTAAGATTCTAACTGATGTCAGTTTGGGGAAGAGTCATGTAGACCAACCACTTTGGGCATAATCTGTAGTGTGCAGTGTCCTCTAGATAGGATAAGACTGGTCAGAGACTATGCACTGTGTTAGGAATAGACACTCAACTGTTTAAAAATTGGATCTATGTGATTTGGTCAAGCGATTTTACTTAGGTTTCTGCTCATTTCTGGCCTTCTTTTGAAAATGATTTGCTTTAGCCTCTTCATGTTTTATCTTAATATAGGGCATTCTTTTAGATGTGTCCCTGCTGGACATAATGTGCTGCACTGCTCATGTCATTTAGGGAATGCAGTTCTTCTGTTTTTTTTTTTTTTTTTTTTTTTTTATTGCTTCTCTTTTTTGTCACTGATGTTGACAATAGCATCCTGTGGGTGGGATAGCAATGAAAACACTGCTGCAATCCACATCTCACTACCACAAGGAACTGACATCAGTAAGCCACCCCACTCATCCAAGGAAACAATTAGCAGCTGTTTCTCACCTCTGCCATGAAAATCTAAGTAACCACCTTATCTGCCCCTCCCTCCCTTCTCTTCCTCTCCTAGGGCAGGCACACCCGTCCTTGTGTACCAGCTCCTCAGATGCCTGAGCAATTAATTGAACCTAGGTTGCCCACATCATAGTCAGGACTTTATCCCTCTGTACCACTGTGCTGACTAGGATGCTGCTCTTCTTGTCTTCACCACAGTGGTCTTCTCAAGAAGAGTTCTGTCACTTCCTCCCTTGAGGCTGACTGCTCACTGTGTCAGTGATGGTGCAGGCGGCTACAAAATACCTACTGCATCAGTGTCTCTCTAGTTTACAGCTTGTACTTCTGTCTTCTTCATTTAGATTTATACTGTCCTAAGTACCATTGCATGTAGAACTTTCCTTTACACAGTGTATTTGTAATTAATTCTTCTGCATAAACAGCAGTAATAGCATTTTATAGTTAGTATTTACTGACTTATGAACATCTTTTATAATACTGCAATGTTAAATGTTGAAAAGCAATCCCTACTGCATTGAACACGTATTACTCGAGACAGTAAGTAATCCTTACTGCATTGAACACGTATTACTCAAGACAGTAAGTAATCCTTTACTGCATTAAAAATGTGATCTGATTTTGTCATTTTCATTCACTCCTCAATGAATGGGTCTCCAATCAGACCTTGGATCTGGCTTGGCTGCATTTCTTTCAGACTCTTGGATCCGACTCTTGTGTTCTTACCCTTACTCATAATGCTCCTATTTTCTGTATTACTTCAGATCTTGTTTGTCACTGTTACAGTTCAAACATGGAGCTCTCTCAAGCTCTGGGTTTGCTTTAGTCACTATTTTGTGAGTAAAAGTAGATTTTGCTAAATTCTCTCTGAGCTCCATTTGTTATTTGTTTCCCTATCCTCCCATTACTCATTTTTCTTTCCATAAGTACCTTTTCTTTCTACCCATTATTATTGGGCATCTCTAGTTAACTTTGCTGGTAATGCTTTTCTTTTTCTGTCTACAGAAAATCTCTCTTACCTGCCTTTTGGGTAGTTATTTATTACCATTGTTGGTATTTTTTTTTCTTTTTCTGCAAAAAAATAAAAATAAAAAAGAGATGTTTCTTCTCTCTCTTCTCTTTTTCTTTCCCTTTAAGATAGCTGAAAATCCAACAGGTTTTACAAAGTGCACTTTCTGTGGGCCTGTTACCCATCTCTAATGTCTATAATGCCTACAGGGAGTGCATCTATTACTTAGGAGTAGGCCATCTCAAAACCACTTGCCAAATTTGTGGATGGTTCACCTCTTGGGCACTAAGTGACAGACACAATAAATTAGTCTTGAAGGGTTTGCTTCCAGCATCTGCTCCTTCTTCTTCTTCAGCTTCTATCACAGGGGCTCAAATCCCTTCTAAGAAGTCTAAAATGGCTTCGGACCCCAGTAGCATAGAAAACACTCTCCTGCTCAATCTCCTAAATCTGCTCCTGCATCGGAGCTGCCTGCTAAGCAATTTAAGCATTTGGATCTGACCTCTTCAGATCCAACATCTGGAATGTCCAAGTCTCCTCAACCTTGAAGCCCACACTTCTCCCTGGAGCCTGTTTCCTTAGGTTCCAATTGCCAAGAGATTGTCTTGTCCTGCTTCCATCAGGACCTTCTGAAGTTTCCTTGAAGCAGATATGGATAGGTGATGAGGAAATTCCTCAGAGTTCAGATCCAGATGGGGATCTTACCGGCTACGTCTCCCATCAAATTTGTGAGCATTCAACATGTATCCCATTCCATTGTCTGTCCTTCTCAAGCTATCCAATGATTTTGGAGATGTCAGATCTGTGAGCCCCACGAATCGAAGTGTTGGATCCAAAGACAGCTTCTTCTTCCACTCCAACTGTGTCCCTAACTCATTCTATGCTGATCCTCCCCAGAGCACAACAAGTCTCAGAGCCAAAGCATTGGTGCCAGATCTGATGGGGATGCCTTTGACTCCAAGAGTATCTGAGCTGTCACTTCCCCTCAGAGCCTTGGTACTGAACAGCTTGGATCTGATTCCTTCCTCATGACAGGAGCTCTGGCATGGTTGGGGCTTAGTGGCACCTGGAGTTTCAGCTCCAGTGAGGTTGGCTATGGCTTCTCCCAGTCCTTCTGCTTTTAAGGTGGGGTAGAAGGCTTTCTATCATGAAAGAGCGGTTTATACCCCCTTCAGATCAGACTTCTGAACCTCATCAACCCATTCCTCAGGGACAGTCAGCCCATATGAGCTCCCAGGCAGTTCCTGCACAGGAACTTTCCCTCTCTTCAAATACCTTTCAAAATCATCCCAGTGAAGTGGTCCCCAGAAGAGAACGTGTAAAGGAAGGCACTTAGATTCCCCACAGGAATCTTTAACCAAAGACACTGACTTCACTAAATGGGAAGGGTCCCCGAGATCAACACCAAAAGACATATCCCTTGAAGACATTCTAGAGATCCTTAGCCATAAAGGTGGATGGTCTTCTGATCCCCCTTCCCAGGAAGAGTGGGTATTCTTAGAAGCCTTCAGATCTGGCCCCATCTACATCCTGGGTTATCCCTCTGGGAGATGACCTTATAGATCTTGTGTCCCATCGGGCATGGAAGGGGCCAGATACCATAGGACAAATTTCCCATCACCTGGACAAGTTTTGTGCTCCACCTAAAGGCAGGCCTTATTGGAGTAAGGGAGTTCCTGTATATGCCATGTTAGTGGCAGCAGCCACTAAAAAGGAGCTAGCTGCTGGCCAAAGCTCTTCTGTTCATCCTCTTAACAGCAGAGGAACAGAAAGTTTTCTTTGCAGCTGGTCACCTTTCATTTGATTTCTAATGCATGTATGAGGTTAATCTCTCATGCAGTAGAAAGTTCCTCATGGGTGGTGGGCACAGGCATTGCCTTCAGGAGACATGCTTGGATGCCCTTCTGTGACTTTGTGGAGCCCTTTAAGTCTTCTTTCATCAATGCTCCCTTTGATGGATCTTCTTTGTTTAGGCCCACAATAAAAGAAACACTTTCCTGTAGTGAGCAAGATAAAAAGACCTTGTCTGCCATGAGAATCTGTTTTTCTACCCTGCAGAGATTGTTTTGTAGGAATCAGTGCAGTGGTAAGATGTGGTTCTGAAAATCACAAGGACATTTTTCAGGACTCACGAATGGTATTTTCCCCCAGAGTTAGAGGGGAAAATTCCAATGGAAGACACTGCCCTCACAACAGAGGTGGTCTGGCCCATAAAACCAAAGGTTTTATAGATAATTTTTTGGATAGACCGTTTCAGCACTCCTGAAGGGTTTCCCAACTGTTTTTCTCTGGAGACAGTGAGGGAGTGCTTATCCTTGCACCTGAAAGCCTGGGCATCCATCACAAAAGACACTTGGGTGCAAAGAATTATATCCAGAGGATATTTTATTCCCTTTTTACAAATCCCTCCACACAAACAGAAAAAGTTCCCTGATGTTCCACCTAATCAGTGGGAGTTGCCAGCTGTAGAAGTTCAAAAACTGCTAAACAAAAGAGTAATCCAGGAGATCCCACCAAACCAGAGAGATTCAGAACTTACTCAAGGTTCTTTTTAGTGCCAAAGAAAACAGGGGACCTAAGGCCCTTTTTAGATATCAGCAATCTAAATCAGTTTGTAAAGAACTCTAAGTTCTGGATGGTCATGGTTAAGTCCATTCTGCCTCTTCTGTAGAAGGATGACTGGATGTGCTTCACAGATCTCTAGGGTGTGTTTTATCACATCAAAATGAACACATGCTCCCAGATATATCTGCACTTTTGGCTGGGGGGGCAGTCATTATCAGTTCAGAACCCTGCCCTTTGAGCTCACCACAGCCCCAAGGGTGTTCACCAAATGCATGGCAGTGGTAGCAGCTCATCTCAGACTGTTCAGATTCAGAGTGTTTCCTTATCTAGATGACTGGCTTCTCACCACCCCAACCAGGCATCTCCTCAAAAAGGCCAGTGATCACTTACTCCAATTATGTCAGTTTTTAGGAATCATAGTCAGTTATTCGAAGTCCCATCTCCAACTGGTTAAAGTCTTGGAGTTTATAGGAGCTCACCTGGACACAGCCAATCAGTTAACCTTTCTTCCAACAAACAGAGTACATACCTTAAATTTGCATGTCAGTCAGATTCTTTCACACCCCTCTCTCCCAGTAAAGCTGGTTCTTCAAGCCTTAGGGTCAATGGCTGGGACAATTACCCAGCTACCAACTGCTCATTTCCACATGCAGATCCTTTAGTGGACTCTAGCAGCTGAATGGTCAGTCCTTCAATAGCCTCTGAACCATCCTATAAAACTTTCTCAGGTTTGCAGGGACTCCCTGCTTTGGTAGATTCAGTCCAACAAAGTTTGTCAGGGATGTCCCTGTGTATTTCCACCCCCAGCAGCCATGGTGACTACAGATGCCTCCCAACTGGGTTGAAGGGGGCTTTTCTTGGGGCAGACTGTCCAAGGCACGTGGTCGTCTGAAGAGACTAATTTGCATATCAATGTCCTAGAGATGACAGCTGTCCTTTTAGTGTTGCAGGCCTTTCAGAGCTCTCTTCGTGTAGGAACAATTGCTATCCAAATGGACATGTTGGTGGTCTTGTGCGTCAACAAACGGGGGGGGGGGCAGGTCCTACCCCTTTTGCTGAGAAGCAATGAGAGTGTGGTAGTGGGTGATCACC
Organism: Protopterus annectens; assembly: GCF_019279795.1. Classification (NCBI taxonomy): domain Eukaryota; kingdom Metazoa; phylum Chordata; order Ceratodontiformes; family Protopteridae; genus Protopterus; species Protopterus annectens. Next base: position 1,085,395,070 of record NC_056739.1, on the reverse strand, counting down.
TTCATCTGCTCTCTCCTAGCAATGCATATAGCAGGGAAATCCAACATTGTAGCCAACCAGAGCAGCAGGACTATTGTGATGCTGCACAAGTGGTCTGGCAATCATACAGTGGTGGAGAAAATCTTCCATCAATGGGATCAACCTTACTGTGATCTTTTTGCCTCTCCCCTTAAGAATAAATGCAGCACATTCCTTGCCCTATTCCCCACTAAGAGGATGTCACCAAGAGATGCTCTGGTTCATGTTTGGCCCTCTGGTCTCCTGTACTCTTACCCCTCATTACCTCTAATTCCAAAATGTCTTCAGAAAGCACTCCAGTTGAAGAGTAAAGTTATCCTCATTGTCCCCTTTTGGCCTTGGCAAGTTTGGTTCCTGTTTCTGTGGTCTCACCTCTTATGTCATCTGTGGACACTGAACCCTAGTCCAGATCTGATATCTCATCCTATCGGGATAGTTCACCTGAACATTCCAGGTCTGAAGTTGACCGCATGGTTTCTCCAGTTCCATAGATGCATAGACTTGTTGCTAGGCTAATGAGCCAGGAGGCCTTTCTAAGCCTAGACAAGTTTTTCAGAAAGAATAATGATGTCTTGCATCCAAACAGTACATTGAAGGCCAGGCATTTATAAACTACCTCTGTCCATAAGGGACATGGGTGCCAGGCCTAGTGTAAATAGCTCAACAGCCCAGGCTTTCTTCCCTGGTTCACCAAATTTTAATATCATCTCAAAACGTCTCCACTAGAAAAATATATAAGAGTAAATGGGCACATCAGAGAGAATTAAATCCCTTTACTGTTCCAGTTCCTGCTGTTTTAGATTTTCATGCTTCACTTTTTCAAGAAGGAGCTAGTTTTTTCACCATTAAAGTTCAACTAGCAGCCATCTCCAATTACCACACTGGAGATAATGCTTTCCCTCTATATTCATCAAGGTTATGCAAAGCTTTCCTTAAAGGTATCTTTTTACTTAGACATCTGGTTAAATATCATAGAGAAAAACAGCTCTTGTACTCACTTTCCTCACTTATCTAGAAGAAAAATTTTTTTTATTCAGGCATGTCCAAGGGTCAGCTCCCAGTGTTCTCTCCTGTCTGTCTTATGAATCTGGGCATCTTGAGGTAATGTAGAAATTGCCTCATGTACATAGACAACCCTCTCCTCCTACCACCCAACACTACAACCTGTGAGAGATGCACTTATCTAGCCAAACTGGAGGTAAAGCTCTCTCCAACCAAGACTGAACTTGACAGTCATGAGAAGTTGAACATTTGCACCACACCACACTTATCACACAGTCTCACTAAATCTACACCACCAAAATCCACACATAGTAACACAAAAACATTCGTGGAGGCTCTTGATAATAATCTGTCTAAGCAACAGAGACCTCTAAAGCAGAAATGCAAGCAACCTCCATCCCCCAACACAACCCAAATGACACATAGCCCACAGATTCAGTGTGCCACTCAACCACAGCCAATAAGGCAAAACAACGTACCCAAAACACTAGTCATAGGTGACTCTATAGTCAGGCACACTGATGTCCCACTCACCAAGCTAAACAAGGAAGGTTACTGTCAGCTGCCTGTCGGGTGCCAGGATCCGCCACATAACCCATGCACTCAGGTCACTCCACAACAAGTACAAACATGACTCTGTCATTGTCCATGTTGGTGTGAATGACCTGAGATGTACCTCCCTGGACTACATGAAAAGAGACATGGAAGAGCTCTCCGATCTTGTAGCCCAGGCAGGTATGACCCTAGCCCTGAGTAGCATTCTGCCATTGCCCAGAATGATACCGCAGTACAAGGACAAAATGATTGACTTCAACAATTGACTAAGCTTCTGGTGTCATTCTAAGGGGATCCAGCATCTGTCTGCTTGGGATGACATGGTCGACAGACCACGATGCTTTGTCACAGATAGCCTGCACCTGTCACCCCTGGAGTTCCAGATACTGACTAAGGCTCTTGCTGCCCCCTATAGTGCCTTTTTTAGGCAAGGTTCAAATGACAAATTCACCACTGTAACAGGAAGAGGCAAGCAAAAACTGAGGGTAATACTACTCAATGCTAGAAGTCTAAATCTCAAAATGCGCTCACTCGAGGCACTCCTTAAAATGGAGAACATCAATATCTGTGCAGTGACTGAGACCTGGTTCAAGGCTCCAGAGAGCACCCCTGCACTATCAGGCTTTAACTCATACCGCACTTTTCGGCCATGTAACCTGGACAGAAACACCAAAGACGGAGGTGTGTCCATATTCATTAAGGATATCCACATCTCCAGGCTAGTTGCTCAGCATAATACATCCGAGGTTATCCAAGTGCAACTAACTCTGGGCAAAACTGCAATCCAAATTGTAGCTTTCTACAGATCCCCCACCATGCCCCAGGATTCCCACTCCTCTTTTCTTGATGTGCTGGAAAATATTAGGGTTCAACCAAACACCCTAATAATGGGCGACTTCAACTACCCTACCATTAACTGGGAAAAGTACTCATGTACCAACTCCTTAGCTCAACGCTTTCTGGAATTCATAAACTCCAATGCCCTGGATCAGCTTATCCACACCCCCACCAGGGGCAACAATATCCTAGACCTAGTCATTACCAACATGAGTAACCGGTGTTCCACACCTGAAGTCAACTCCTCGTTGGTCCGATCCAACCATAAGCTAATCACCCTTGATATCCACATCCCGCCCCCACCCCCCCATTAAGGAAACCATGGTAAAAAATTTCTTCAAAGCCAACTTCATGCTTCTTAAGACAGAAGTGTTGAACTTCATGACACCCATGCAGATGGACAATACAGTTACAACTGCTGAATCCTACACAAATGCACTTTATAAGCACTTACACGAGTGCATGGATCATGCTATCCCAAACAGAATTAAGACGCTATCTTCCAAAAAAAGGAAGCCAATCTGGTGGTCCCCTGCCATAAACAAACTGTACAACAGAAGGAAGAAACTGTTGCAAAAAAGTGAAATCCCATGAGTGGAGGAGCTCCCTGGTCAGCCTCAGTAAGAAGCTGAGATCCTTTATAAGATCTTCCAAAGCTAGCTACGAAAACAAAATCACCACTAATTCTAAGGACAACCACAAAGCATTCTATAGTTATGTAAAGAATCTTGATGGCAACACCCAGATCTGCTCTGAGTTACAGCACAACGGCATGAAAATTACAGAACCAACTGCTATTGTCAACATCCTGGCCGATAGGTTCAGTGCTAACTTTACCCCCCCCCCTAAAGGGCCCATATCTATACAGGAAGAATGCAGAGTCCCTGTAATTACAAGTACGCAGGTAAAAGCTGCACTCTCTAAAGCCAAAAACACAGCATCCATGGGACCGGACAACATCCCAGGCTGCGTTTTACATGAACTTCAGAACGAACTGGCTCCCCACTTAAACACCATGTTCAATAATAGCCTCACATCAGGCTTTGTGCCCACTGAATGGTGCACAGCAACAGTTATCCCACTCCACAAAGGGTGAGCCACCACTGATTCTGGGAACTATCAACCTATTAGCCTGATGAGCCTGGTCTGCAAGGCTATGGAACGTATCATCATGGAACTCATAAACAAAGACATTGGTAATCTCCAAACTTCCAAACTCTGGATCCCACCCAGTCCGGGTTTGTGAAAGGCAGATCATGCCTCCTGAACCTGATCGACTTCTTTGAGGCAGTCACCAAAGCCGTAGATGAGGGTAAGGTGATTCACACAGCCTATCTTGACCTCACCAAGGCTTTCAACACCATCCCCCATTCTGGAATTATAGCTAAACTCACTAAACTAGGGATAAATCCCTACGTCACAAGATGGGTTGCCAAATGGCTCACTGACAGAACCCACACTGTAAAAGTTGCTGACTCCAAATCTGACCTCAGAGCAGTGACAAGTGGAGTGCCACAGGGTTCCGTCTTGGGACCTCTCCTGTTTGGTATCTACTTCTCTGAAGTACAGGCTAACACAGAAGACCTCTGGCTAATGAAGTTTGCAGGTGACTGCAAACTAGAAGCCATAGTCAAGTCCCCAAATGATGTGGACATCCTACAGAAGGGCCTCACTGTGACAGATGCCTGGTGTCAGAGTCATGGCCTTAAGCTCAATGCCTAAAAGTGCAGTGCCATCCCCTTTGGTAAAAACTCTGTACCCATGAAATACCACATAGGCAGCAATCCACTTAACAATGAATGTGTGATAAGAGACCTTGGAACCCAGGTGGACAGTAGTCTCTCCTTTGATAGTCACATCTTACCTCATCATAAAAGGGTTCTCATCCAGGAAAAAAGAGGTCATTGTTCCCCTCTACTCGACACTCATTAGACCCATTATAGAGTACAACGCCCCTTTTGGAATGTACCTCACATCTGCAGCAGATGGAAAGGTCACAGAAGTACCTCAGAAAGAGGATTATTGGCCTCAAACAAATGCCCTACACTGACCGTCTCAAAAAACTCCAGCTTTACTCCATAGCATATTGTCTACTCTGAGGTGATCTCTGCCTAACATATAAAGCTATGTCAAACCCAGAGCTGTTGGACATGCTACACCTAAAGAAATCCCAATCCCTCCGAACTACATGCTCTAGGGACCTAAACCTTGTCACCACAATAAGCAGGACATGCTGGAGGGATAGATTCCTGTCCCAGAGACTTCCCATACTCTGGAATAGGTTACCCATCTATGTCAAGCAAAGTTCTTCATTAGCACTCTTCAAGAAAAATCTTGATGAGTGGATGGGAAATAGGAAATACACCCTGGGGATCACTTCTGTGTCTCTGCTTGACAGTGGCACAGGAAAATAACTTTCTTGGGTGGCATAAGCCAGGAAACCTTGTTGGCTAGGCTTATGTAGGCCGTTGGGCTGATAGCCTAGTACCTACCTATGAACCTATGAACCATGGGACCTCACACTTATGTTGCAGAGCTTGGCTCATCCTCCCTTTGAATCCTCAGCCAAGTCTGATGTCAAATTTCTTTCTTGGAAGACATTTTTTTCTAGTGGCTATTACTTCAGCTAGGTGAGTTTCTGAACTTCAGGCATTCTCCTCAAAACCAACTTATTTGATATTCCATAAAGATAGAGCCACCTTGCGCACTAATCCATCTTTTCTACCTGAAGTAGACTCTGAGACAAACAACCAAATTATTAATTTGCCTGTGCTCTTTCCAAATTTTTCCATAAAGGAAAGTACATGCTTCACCCTTTGGATGTCCATAGACAACTTCCTTTTTATCTTCATAGGACAAAAGATTTTAAGAAAACTGACCAGCTGTTTGTCTCCTTTGCCCCTAACAGATTGGGAAAACCAGTTTCTAATGTTACCTTAGCTAAGTGGTTAATGGATCACATGTCATACGTTTATTCTCTATGAAGTCTGCCTTTACTGAGACCTTCTAAAGCTCACTCCACTTGATCTATGGCTACGTCATCTGCATTCTGGGCTACAGCCTCTACTGATGATATTTGTGCTGTAGCCACTTGGTCTGGTGCTCACACTTTTATTGCTCATTACAAGTTAGACTTTATTTACAGAAACAGGGCTGCCTTTGGTTCTGTGGTATTCCAGAACATCCTTCCATGAGGGGCACCCAAGGTTATCATAGCTGGGGACTCTGTCCTATTCACTGTGGAATGAATGAAAATGACAACATCAGATATGAAAGTTATGTACTCACTATAACTATGCATCTGTGTTGGTCACTATCATTTTTCTTGAACTTTCCACTCTCCTGCCCCTTTTCCTTTAGGAATGATCTGATAGAAATATTGGAACCATTGTTCCTTTTTGAGCCCCTATTATGTCATTTCTTTTTCTGTAGGTTATAATCAACCTTTTACGGATTGAGCAGCAAACTCCATCTGAGGTAATACAGGGGTTAGGGGCATTATGGGTAAGGGAAGAGCTCAAGTGTCAGATCCAAGAGTCTAGAAGAAATGTGGCTCAGCCAGATCCGAGGTCGGATCTGAGACCCATTCATGGAGGAATAATGAAAATGGCCAACACAGATGCATAGTTATGGTGAGTACATAACTTTTATTTAAGCGACATTTTAAAACCAAAGCATAAATGCACCAGCTGATTTTCACTTAGAACTAGTATGAACCTTTGTAGCAAAAGTCAATTTGATGCAGCTAAAGAGCTGGTTTAGATATTATCACATTAGTCCCAAAATTAAGTGTTAAAGTAGGCAAACGCATTAACTGAAATTATTTTACTTTTTGCAGTATTGGCAGCTCTGGCTCTGGAAGCACAGTATTAAACTTGATGTCAATTAATTTAACAACAGCATGTGGCCTCGTTCACTGTAATAGTTTTAGCCTGGATATACATTAGAATGCAATCCATTTACTGAGTAATTATCCACATTTAGGTAAAGTAAAAGCAGCAGCTGAAGTTAACATATAAATGAGATGATGTTTTCCAGTGAATATGTAATACTCTATAATAAAATGTAATAACTTATATCAAAAGACAGCATTCCATTGTAACTAGAGAGAAGTTTTAACCTCTCTCACAATGTACCAGGAATTAAGTGTGAAATAAGGTAAATGTACAGTTGCAATTTATTACTTTTATGATGGAGTGTACTGTTCTGGAAACAGACAGTATTAAACATGGTGTGAGAGGAAGAACAAGACAAAGCACAACTACATTTATTTAGCAGCACTACACAATACCTTTAATAGCAATTATAAACTTGGCTGGATGTATAGCTGAATGGGTAATTTAGAACTTGTAGTTATCAGATCTGAGTAAACCGAAAAATAAAAAATGCAAACACAACTGTACTTTTTGAAGCATTGTACTGCACCATTAACTGTTAAACTAGTAGTCTGTAAACATACACAAGTGTATGTCATGAATATATTGCCATCTTGTTTTACATTAGTTTCTTGCCTTGCACTCAATGAGTGTTGAGATAGGCTTCAGGAGACCCTAAACTGGATAACGTGGATTACTGAAGAATGAATGAATGTGACTTTTGTATGGATTACATCTTCATTAATATAAACTTGCTATGTGTATCCTGTAGCTGCAACCTTGCCTCCTGGGCTCTCGTCCATCAATAAAATGTCCTTGTCCTGTGTTAGCTAGTTAACAAAATGTAATAAATGAATGCCCATCTCTCTCCTCAGTCTGTTCCGCAATATATATCTGAAACCAGTTGCTATTCAGCTATCACTCAAGACCAAGTCCAAAAAGCACTATCAAAGGCTAAAAATACTGCAATGATGGGTCCTGACAATATCCACTGATGCATATTAAATATCATGAAGCATAATTTAGCTGTCCCTCTAACAACACTGTTCAACCTCTGCCTCCCTACAGGTTTTTTTACCAAGTGAATTCAGAATAGCTATAGTCATTCCCCTACATAAGGGAGGAATTCCACTGACTCAGGCAGTTACAGTCCCATAACTCTGACCAGCTTCATATGCAAAGCCACAGAAAGATGTATCATAGAACTAATCAGTAAGGACATAGGGAACCTCCAAACAATGGATCCACCTCAGTTTGGATTCATCAAGGGCAGAGCATACTTACTTAACCTGGGGGATTTTTTTTGAAAAGGTCACAAAGGCAATTGATAAACATAAAATGGTAAACATCACATACCTTGACCTGGCCAAAACCTCTGACACAATCTTCCACTCAGGGATAGTACAAAAGCTAAGTAAGCTGTAAATAAACCCCTACTTTACCCATTGGACTGTCAACTGGCAGGACACAGGTAATCAAAACAGGGGAAGCTTCTTCCACAAAGAGATCAGTCAACAGTGAAATCCCTTAGGGTTTGGCTCTAGGACCTCTCCTGTTTGGCATCCACTTCTCTGAAGTAAAAGTCAGTACCAAAGTGCTCTGTCTGACTGTGTGCAGATGTCTGACTGCAAGCTAGGAGTAGTCATTTATTTATTTATTGTCTTTTGTTTGCCTGGAAAGTCCAACTGGGCACAAGTCCCATTTTCAGCAGAGGTCTGGGAAGAAAAGCTCCACATAAAATGCATATTTACAATGTACAACAATAAAAATTAAATATTTAAGCATGACTCTGCAGGTAGTATTGAAACACATAATAAAGACATTTATGAAATACTTTAGAAGTTATATTATTTTACCTAAGTCAAAGACATGTTAACATGTAATACCTGGAGATACAAGAACAGTGATAGTGCACATAGGTTCTGAATATGTATATTGACATTAATGTGGTAGAATGTCACTAGGGAAGGAACAGAAAACAGAGGAGGAGGAGTAAGGGTATAAGCAGAAATAATAAAAAAAAACATAAATAGAAACATGTCTTCTAGTGGAGAGGTTGATATAACAGTAGATAGGTAGGATGATGAGGTAGGTAAGGGCCGCATCAGTAGGAGAGCAGTAATGGGGATGAAAGAGACAGGAAGAAATTGTTAATGGAACAGAAACAGAAAGAAAGGTGGGTTTAGTCAGGATGGGAGCATGAGCATAGCCATGAGGAAATTAGGTGTTGTTTTAGGTTGTTTGAGAGGAAGTTGAGTGTTGTTTTAGGTTATTTGAAACGTGATAATGTTGCCTTGTTTTAGGGTGGGTGGAATGGAGTTCCAGTGCTTAACAACATAGGTTAAATAAAGTGAGTAACCAGCATTATTATGAGACTTGGTCCTGTTCTGTTAGTTGAAATTCCTAGGAGGGGACTAGTGTTTGAATGATGTTTTGTAGTGATGGACAGGTATCAAGTTTGTGTCTTATTTTATGGGCACTAAGCAATTGAGAGTAGGTATGGTAATTAAGTAGTTTGAGCCAGTGAAGGTGCTTCAGTGCTGGGAAGTGGTGTGAACAATTTGGTAAGCTGGATTCAAACTTACCTATTTTATTGTAGCAAATTTCTAGTTATGGTAAAATGAAGGTTAGTCAGGATGTGCACTGCATACAGAAGTAAATGGAGAAGATAAGATGTTACTGAAGAATTCCTAGAGTAGTCAGTGAGAAAGGGTTTGTTTCTGTAGAGGAAGCCCAACTTTTGATGAGCTTTCTTGATGGCTTGAGTGATGCATTGATCACATTTTAATTTACCATCAGTTAAGACACCAAGAAGCTTTGTGTTGGAAACTGCTTCAGTTGTGGTATTATTTGCTGATGTGATGTTGAAGGACTGTTTCTGTGCTGACAGAGCTTTGGATAAAAGCAGTATTCATTTGTTTTTTCAGCATTTAAAATTAGTTGGTAGTCATCTAGCCAGGCCTCAACTGAGGAAAAGGAGTCCTGAGTCATTTTGTGGCATAGAGGTAGATTTGCTGCAGAGCATATGAGTGTGGCATCGTCTGCATATTGTACTATGGAGGCTTCTTTGGTAGCTTTGTGAAGATTGTTAGGTAATATGTTAAACACTAAAGGTGTAGAATAGATCCTTGAGGTTCGCTAACAGAGACAGACAGAAAGGGGAAGTGATCTTGTTTCCATTTTACAGCCTGCAGTCTATTGGTGAGATAGCAATGACACAAGCTAACGGATGAACGGGAGAGTCCTAGGGAGAACAGTTCATGGAGCAGACGTTGGTGTGAAACTGTGCCAAATGCTTTTATCATGTCTAAGAAGAGGGATGATACTAGGTTGCCAGTGTTTCTAACAGAGTTTATGATTTCAGTAAAACTGAGCAGAGCAGTAGTGGTGCTATGGTGAGGTCAGAAATCATGTTGGGTGTTGGAGAGAAGACCATTATTGTGAAGATGGGAGAGGAGTTCATAGGTTCATAGGTTCATAGTTAGGTACTAGGCTATCGGCCCAAGGGCCTACATAAGCCTAGCCAGCAAGCTTCCATGGCTTACGCCACCTGAGAAAGTTAATTTCCTGTGACACTGTCGAGTAGAGACACAGAAGTGATCCCCGGGGTGTATTTCTGGAATTAATGCATTTTTCTAGTATTTTGGAGAGTGAAGCCAGAATGGCTATAGGCTGGTAATTAGAGAGGCTAGTGGATGTGGGATTTTTTCCAAGATGGCAGGGATGTAGCGTTCTGTAATTGATCAGTTTATGAGTATAGATACAGGGTATGCTATAGCATCTGCAATGATTCTGAGATATCCTGGTGGCAGGTTGTCAGCAGCTGGTATGGAATTTTTTTAGTTTAAGAAGTGTTTTTTAGATACTAGTTGTGGTAATTAGTACTGTTATTGAATCCAGTTGAATTGGGGAGTCACTGAATCCCCAAATGACTTAGCCATACTGCAGGAAGGTTTGCCCCAAACAAATAATTGGTGCCAGAATCATGGACAGAAACTAAATGCCAAAAAATTCTTTATTGTATCCTTTGGGAAACTGTCTATCCTGGGGAACTGCCACATTAACAATATGTCCCTAAGTGTGGGCTTATTTGTTCAGGATTTGGGAACTTATGTGGACAATGATCTAACTTTCGACCATGTGTCCACTTTCATAAGACAGTAATTATATACTGTGCAGCTTGTAGACAAAGGGACTGCATCTAGATTTAGAGATGTCATTGCCCCTCTTTACGCAGCCCACATTAGGCTATTCCTTGAATATAATCCCCTCTTTGGTATGTATCTCTCCAGACACATGCAACAACTGGAATGCCTATAGAGATACCTTACTAAAGGGATACAAGGCCTAAACAATATGTCCTACATGGACCGACTCAAAGCCCTGTTACTATACTCAGTGTCTTCCAGACTGCTAAGAATTTACCTGTGTCTGGCATACAAGGCATTCTACTACCCAGTACTAATGGACCTACTGCATATCAGCAAGTAAGATAGCTTCAGAAATAATCAATCCAGGGATCTAAACCTTTTCTGCAATATCATTAGAATGGTTTGGAGGAACAGGTATATCTTGCAGAGGATACCACTGCTCTGGAACAGACTCCCCAACCACATAAATCAAAGCTCATCTTTGTTCATATTCAAGCTCAACTTGGATCCCTGAATGGATAATAGAAACTTTACCCCAGGAATGGCCCATATACCACCAATGACAGAAGCAACTCCTAAATGCATTATCCCATGCAGGAGTCCATCAAATTATCTGTAGTATGATCTCTGTTATTCTCACTACAGGTAATATATAATTATCAACCACGGGATGGGTAAGGCCAATTTAGCATCAAATGGGATAGATTAATCCAAGCACCAAAAGGGAATCGGTGAGTCTTAAAATGGGTAGTGAAGGCAGCTACCCTAGTACTTACATATATATTGTATATATATATATATATATATATATATAGGTATAGTATATATATATATATATATATATATATATATATATATATATATATATATATAGGTATATTAGATATATATATATATATATATATATATATATATATATATATATATATGTATATATATGGATCTACTTTCTTTACACGAACGTACGTTTCAACGAATTGTGCTTACCCGAGCTGAATCCACTGAAGCCCCAGGTCAACGAATGAAAGGACTGCCAAATTTCTTTCCCTGTGAAAGGAACCACTTGGCTACCATGGTGAACTTTGCTCTCTATTCCATGTAGTGCAATCTCGGAATTGGTATATTTAAGTAGAGGGGGTGTGGGGAGCAAAGTCCCTCACATGGGTGGTGTGGGGGGCAAACCCCTCCACTTTGGTGGGCTTACTTTTCCTCTGTTTCATTTGGTTACAGGGTCTTGTGAAGTGAGCAGATATGTATGCAGTCTCATGAGTGCAGATCTATACATGTAATCAATTTTGAGGAGGCCCATACCTCATTCAGAATGGGGAATATATATTCTTGGTATGTACTGATTTTTATAAATCACTTAATGAGCATGAAGCATTCTTCTTGTTTTCTTGTCCAACCTATCCAACTTCTTTTGAGGCCAGTCAATCACTCCAAAGCTGTCAGTTAGGACAGGAAGATCAAACTGGTTTGTAGCTTCTACTTTGTTCCTGGATGTGAATGCTATTTTCAGTATTAATTTAAGTCTTCTGAAATATTCCTTACTAAGTTTTATTTGCATTTGTTCGTGTTTTATTGTTGATCCTTCATCAATTCCCAAATATATATACACTCTGTCTTGCTCAAGTTCTTTTATATTGCATTCCTGTCCTAAACTGATGTTTTATTTGTGCTGCAGCTTTCCTACTTTAAAGGTTGTATTTGCACATTTCTCTCTCTCTCTCTCTCTCTCTTTCGGCTTTTCCCGGTTAGGGGTCACCACAGCAGATCACCGTGTCCGCTCATGATTGGCAGTGGAGTTTTACGGTGTTGAGTTGCCAGCCCGGCACCCAACCTACCACGGAAGGCACATACACGCATGCACTCATGCCTAGGGCCAATTTTTTAGTGTGTCCAATCCTCTTGCAGCATGTCTTTGGGGATGTGGGAGGAAACCGGAGCACCCAGAGGAAACCCACACGACCACAGGGATGACATGCAGACTCCGCACAGAAGAAACCCCAGGCGAAGATCGAATTGGAGAGCCTCTTGCTGTGAGGTGACAATGCTAACGGCTGCACCACCGCGGCCATCTTGTAATTGCACTTTTATCAAGACCAAATTACATTCTTGTATCATCTGAAAAAGTTTTGACCACTTGCAGTTGTGCTTTCAGTTCCTCATCTGATGAACTATAACGTTTTAAATCATCTACAAAAAAAAAAAAAAAAAAGATGAGAAGTCTTTACACTGTTGTTTTCTGGGAGCCAAATTGTAGCCATGACCTAGTCTGTTAAGTAGACAGCTTAATGGGTTAAGGGCAAGACAAAGAGCAGTGGTGTCAGAGTCACCCTGGAATATCCCCCTTTGAATTTTTATCCCTGGAATAATAATTTGTCCTTTATCATGGCTTAACTGGAAAGTTGTTTGCCACTGTCTCATGGTCACTGTAATGTAATTGATCAGTGTAGGGTATATTTTATACATTTTTCAGCACTCCTTTATCCATGAATGTGGGATACTGTCAAATGTTTTTTTTTTTTGTAGTCTATCCATGCCATACTTAGATTCTTCCTGTTTTTGCAGTTTTCCATTATGACTATTTAACAATGAATGATCCTTTGTTCCATATGACTTTATTTTATTGCTTTTTTGTTCTATTGCCATGATTGAGTTTTCTTCTAAATGACTATAAACTCTGTCAGCATCAGTTCCAGTGTATAGATTATATGTCGTTGGAAGGCAAGTCTATAGCTTTTAGGCTAGCTTGCAGCTTCACTCTTAGGTAGGAGTATTGTTTTTCCTGTTGTTAACCAGGCTAGTGTCTGTTCAGGGTACACATGTAAATAGTTCTTATTCATGGCTAAATTTTCATGTAAAGATGTTAATACTTTTAATAAAAAGTTAGGATCTGCATCTGGGCCTGGGGTTTTCCATTTAGAGGCTTTTGTTAACTTTGTTTCAATCTCTCTGGCCATTACTTCATCCCATTTCATATCCTGTACATTTGAACTTCTTATTCTTTCTTTTACTTCTTCTATCCATTTAGCATCTTTGTTATATTCCACAGGATCTTCATAGATATTCTTCAAAATGTATCTATTTCTTCTTTTTTGGTGGTGTTTCGATTCCTTTTGCCTTGTTTCCCAGTTCTCTACAAAACATTTTTATATCATTAATAAATTGCTTATTTTCTACTTTTCCTTTATATTTATCTGCATATTTTCTAAGTTTTTTCTGCCTGTGCTGAGATTTTTAGTTTATTATTTGTGATAGTACATGATAGATCCTGATCTGTCTTGATTCTGCATATTGCTTTTATCACGTCTATCTTTCTGAGTATTTTTATTGATCTGTTCCCTCTTCTATTCTATACTCTTCTAACAGAGACACTTCCTGTCTTAACTTAAGTTTTCTCTATTTGATACTTCCATGATGGCATTCAATTTCTTCCCTTCCTTTCCCTTACTACTCTGTGTTTTTGTGGTAAACCTTTATCTGTTATTAATTTAGCTGCACAGTAAAATATCCTATTTACTTCTTTTGTATCCCATGAATCTCTATGGACAGTCCTAACTACTGTGTTTATTTATTTTATAAAACTTCTAACTTTTTGGGCTTTATTGACTTTCTGTAGTCTGTTTCTTTCATTGATCTTAATATGTCTGTCCATTTTTATTAAATCAAACAACTCTTTTCTTAGATCATTTTCTTCTAAACTGAGGGCACATTCTTTCTGTAGAAAGTTCCAGAGCATTTTCCTGTGCCACATTCTCTTCTGTTTCATCCTGTGTTATCCATTGCTCTTTCAAATGAGAACTCAGTGGCTATCACTCTTCAACACTGACCGCATCAGAGTTGCCAGAGTTTCCTGTTCCTTCCTTTGCTGTTCAACTCCAACTGAATGCTTGTACTGCTTTCCTATGGCAGGCTCCAAAGTATCTTCATGTGGCAGCTGATCAGATGTTTCCCACTCTGTTGGTTTCTCCTTAATTAGGGATCCATTGCTCTATCCTGCTGTGATATTATCAGAGATAGATCTTCTACACTAAATTCTTCACTTTGTAGGTAGTCCATAATCTCAGTTTCTATTCCTTTAACTTCTCCATTACTAATAATTTCCTACTTTTCCTCTTTGCTTTCTTATTTTTTGTAGTATTGTAAAACTTTCCATGTCTAGATGCCTTTGCCTGTATTTCTCTTCAGATATCTTTGGTGCTACTGTTTTTGTATTGATTAGTTTTGCTTTCTCCTTTGCATAAAAATTGCACTATATTAAGTCTCTTTTTCATTCCCATGTCCATATTTCTTCTTCCGATGTCTTCTATGCCTCCTGTTTCATTTGTATAGTAGCAGATGAAATCTATAGCACATGGAAGAAGTTGTCACATGGAGATCTGCATAGGATGTTAAAGTCTCAGGTCATAAATATGCCTTCTGTTTCAAACCTATCCATGTGACTTGCCCATAATACCATCTATGAGGACGAGCATGGGCAGCTGGATGGGACATTACCATTCATAGGCACATGTGACTCAGACATTGTTACTTTTCAGAAGACGTAAAAGGTATTATTCACCAATAGCTGCTTTAAAGCTTCAAAGTTATTTGGCCCCTAGGTAAAAACCAACTTGCAACAGAGTGAGGAAGAAGGCAAAATGTTCATGGCTGTTACGTTTATGTTCTCCACCCTTCACTGGACATTTTTCTGTAATCAACAAAGTGCCAGGAAGTTGTGGTTTAAGAAGACTCAACAATAGCACTTTAGACAGGATTCTGATAGAGGCCAGTGCAGGTATGGTGACTTCCAGAACTGGCACCGCCTTCAAGTCAGGAGATGTTCAGCAAAATCATGGGTTTCATTGCCCATCTTCTGGGAGCCAGCAGCAGAACCCGAGGACTTGCCCAGCTGTCCCACTCTAGAGGCAATTGGGGTCATGCGTCCTATCACTTCCCAACATTAGAGGCCATGACACAGGATAAGTGGATAATGGAAATCACATCTAGAGGCTGCTTCATAACCTTCCTATTCCCTTCTTGGCCAACATTCCTCCCCCTTTCAGTAGATCCCACCCCATCTTCAACCTCTTCAAAAAAAAATGCAACCCAAAAGGTCCTGCCAGATCAGAAAAGATCCAGAGTCTATTAATATAAACAAAGGACCACAGACTAGTTTTGGATTGCAGCAGTCTCATAGGTTCATAGGTTCATGGGAAGTTACTAGGTTAGAGGCCCTAGATCCTTTATAAGCCTATCCATGTTAATCTTAGGTTGCCTCAATTGTCCTTGATTAGATGGATGTGCTTTACAGATCAGCACCGACTACCCTGTCCATGAAGGACATGGGTGCCACCCCCGGGATTTATTTGTGGTCACCCATCCATTTATCCAGGTTGTGCTTGAACAGGGTCATTGAGGAGATCTGCTTCACATGAAGTGGTAGTTTATTCCAGAGCAGAGGCAATCTCTGGGAGATATACCTTTCTTTCCAGCATGTTCTCTTAATGTTACTGGCAAGGTTGAGATCCCTAGAACAAGTGACTCTAGTGTCATTTGATTTGCAGATGTGCAGCATTTCCATTAGGTTCGGGGTGAGAGACTGTCCAGTAGGCCAGGTACAAGTTGCCTGTCACAGTAGCCTATATGAGACAGAGTACAGTGACAGGTTTTCAGTCTATCCACATAGGTTGTGGTTTAAAGGCCCTGTATCTTCTTAGTGGGAAACCTCTGTGGTCTCTCCAATTGCTGCAGGTGTCTGGTGAGGTACATGCAGAAGGGAGCATTGTACTCTATTAATGGTCTGATGAGGGTCAAGTACAGTGGAGTTATGACATCCTTAGACCTGGATGCAATGCCCTTACTTATGAGATGCACAGTGTAGAAGACTTTCTGTACCACTGTAGAAACCCAGTGGTGAAAGCTCAGATAGCTGTCGACCTGTGTTCCCAGATGTTGCATCACTGGGTTTGAACTTAGAGCGGTGCTGTCAATATTGTAATTAATGGGGAATTCCACTTTGCCAAATGGGATAAAAGTGCACTTTTTTGCATTTAGTTTTAGGCTGTGACTTTGGCACCAGTCTTTTGTTTGTGTTAGTCCCTCCTGTAATATGTTAACATCATTGAGGGACTCAGTGACTGTGTCTAGTTTACAAGCATCAGTGAACTTAGTAAGCCAAAGGCTGTCTACTTTAGCCTGGGCTTCCAAGAAATAGATTCCAAATAGTAAATGGCCCAATACAGATCCTTGAGTTACACCACTAGTGACGGGTCTTTCGGTAGAGGTGGAGTCACCAACTTTGACAGGATGTGTTCTATTGGTGAGCCAATTAGCTAATCATCTAGTGATGTAAGGAGAGTTTTTCAATGATACCCAAGTGGGGGAGTGTGTCAAAGGCTTTGGCTAGGTCCAAATTGTGTCTTACTTTCATCCTGGGCTTTGATGACTTTCTCAAAGAAGTCTACCAGGTTCAGTAAGCATGCTCTACCCTTAATGAAGCCAAACTGGGTTGAGCCTAGAGTTTAAAGGTTGCCTATGTCCTAGTTGATAAAGTCAATGATGATCCTTTCCATGGCCTTGCAGATGAGGTTGGTTAGCCTTCTGGGTCTATAGTTCCCAGGGTCTGTTGATGGCCCCACTTTATGCAAGGGGATTACTGTTGCTGTTCTCCATTCTGCTGGTACAAAGTAAATTCTCAGGCTATAGTTAAAGAGAACAGCAAGTAGGTCAGCTAGGTCCTGTTTTAGATGGCTTAGTAAGCAATCTGGGGAGTTATCTGGTCCCATCAAGGCAGTGTTTTTGGCCTTGGAGAGCACAGATATGAATTGATCTCTAGAAATAATAGGCAGAGGACTGGTGTCAGATATGCTTTGGGGTATGGTTGGTGGGGATAGGAGGTGAAGTTTGCACCAAATCTGTCAGCTAGCAGGTTGGAAATGTACTCTGGTACAGTGTGAGTGGTACCATCAATAGCTGAACATTCTATTTTAGATTTGGGACATAGTTAAAGAATGCCTTATGATTGTCCTTGGCTAGGGATGCTGTTTTAGCTTCATAATTAGCTTTAAAGGACTTTACAAGACTTCTGATTTGCTTGTTCAATCTGCGGAGGGAATTCTTCCTCTGCAGAGGCAGTTGCCTCGTGTTCTTGGACCTCAATTTCTTCCTTTTGTTATACAATCTATTTATATTAGATGTTCACCAGGGTGGCTTGTTTTTTGTGAGAGCCTGTTTTTAATCCAATCAGGTACAGCCGAGTCTATATAGTTGCTGAGATGATTATTATACAGGGCATTTGTGTACATCTCTGCATAAAAGTAATTATTGCCTGTGATTGCAAGGGGTATAACAATGTTTTTACCATCACTTAGTAGGCTGTAGTTTGCTTTGGAGAAGTTCCTTCGTTTTTTTGCTACTTTGGGGATTTGGGGTCCAATAGTTATTTCAAATAAGACCGATTTATGGTCTGACATAACTAGAGAGGGCATCACTCAATGGGCAGTGCAGTGACCATCCATGTTTGTGATTATTATGTCAAGGACATTAGAGCTCCTTGTGGGGGTGCAGACTATCTGTTCCAGAGCATTTCCATTGGCAAAGTCCAGGGACCTCTGGGTGAGCATTTCTAAGCATGTGAATGTTACTCAGTTGATAATTGAAATCTCCCATGACTAAAGTGTTGGGCTGTATGGTGAGTGATTCTAGTAAGTCTGGATAGGCATTGTGCATTTCTTGGTTCATGGAGGGGGACCTATAGCTAGCAATGATGTGGTAGGGTGTTTTTCCTATAGTTAAGTGGGCATGGAGTAGTTCAAGAGAGTTGTACTATATGGCCAATGTAGAGGTGCACTTGGCTTTAATGAAGATGGGTACACCTTCGCCTTTGGTTCTTTCACACTTATTCTAAGGTCTGAACATGTGGAAGACATTGTAGCCTTGCACAGCTGGGGTACTCTCTGTCGCCTTGAACCATGTTTCAGTGACTGCACAGACATCAGCATCTTCCAAGGCGAGAAGTGCTTCCTAGGGACTGTTAGCATTAAGCAGCAGAACCTTGAGCTTGTCTTGAGTGGATTTTGCTATATCAGAAATTTTGTCATTTTGACATTGCCTGAAAAAGGCACTATGGGGGAGCATCTTAGCCAGTATCTGAAAGCCTAGGTGAGACAGGTGCAGACCATCTCTGGCAAAGCAGCATGGCCTGTTGACCATGTCTTCCCAGGCTGACAAATACTGGAACCCCTCTGGAAAGACATCAGAAGCTAAGCCAATTATTGAAGTCAATCATCATTTGCTTGTATTGTGGCATCATCGTGGGTGAAGGTGGAATGCTGCTTATGGTTAGTGTCATACCTACCTGGGACCATAATCTGAGACTTCAGTCATGTCTCTCTTCATATAGTCCAGGGAGGTACATCTCAAGTCATTCACCCCAACATGTACTATGACGGAGTCATAACAGTACTTATTGATGAGTGACCTGAGTGCATGCATGATCTGATGGATCCTGGCACCCGTTATGTGGCTGACCGTGACCTTTTCATTGTCCAGCCTGGTGAGGGGGACATCTGTGTGTCTTACTATGGAGTCATCTATAACCAAGAAATTAAGCTTTGAGGTGTTTCGCCACAGGTGCTTACTTGATGAGATACCAATATGTTTATAGGTTCATAGGTTCATAGGTGTGCACTAGGCTAATGGCCCTGGAGTCTTTACAAGCCTACCCTTAGGATTACCCTGGCATCATGCCACCCGACCTTTGTTCCTAGTGCCTCTGTCGAGTAGAGCCACTGGAGTGATCCCTGGGGTGAATTTTCTATTTCCCATCCACTCATCAAGATTTCTCTTGAAAAAGGCCAGTGAGGTATGGGAAGTCTATTCCATAACATGGGCAGTCTCTGGGTTATGAACCTGTCCCTCTGGCATGTTTAGTTGATTGCTGTAATGAGGTTGAGGTCTCTGGAGCGTGTGGTGTGGAAGGATTGGGATTTCTTTAGATGCTGCATTTCTAACAGAGCTGGGACAGACATAGCTTTGTTAGTCAAGTAGAGATCGCCTGTAAGTAGGCGATATGAGACAGAGTAGTTGGAGTTTTTTAAGTCTGTCCACATAGGACAAATGTTTAAAGCCTAGGATCCTCTTTGTGAGGTACTTTTGCAGCCTCACCAGTTGTTGCAGGTGTTTAGTGAGGTACATGCCAAATGGGGCATTGTACTCAATGATTGGCCTAATGAGGGAAGAGTAGAGGAAGACAATGACCTCTTTCTTCCTGGATGCAAAACCCTTAGTAATGAGATGTGCCACATAGAAGGACTTTCTGACCACAGTGGCAATGTAGTGGTCAAAAGAGAGGTTGCTTTCAACCTGTGTTTCCAGATCTGTTATAACGCCTTCTGTGTTCAGTGGACAACAATCGATGTGGTAATTCATGGTAACCAAGTTTTTCCCAAAGGGGATGACGACACATTTTTTGGATATTGAGCTTAAGGCCATAGTTCTGACACCAGTCGTTGTACTCAGTGAGGCCTTTCTGTAGGATGTCAACATCACTTGGGAGTTAATAATAGCTCCCAACTTGCAATCGTCTGCAAACTTTGTCAGCCAGAGTCCCTTTGTGTTGGCCTGGACTTCAGAGAAGTAGATACCAAACAGAAGGGGACCCAGGACTGAACCCTGTGGGACTCCACTAGTGACTGGTCAGCAGTCTGACTTGGAGTCAGCTAATTTCACACTGTGGGTTCTACCTGTGAGCCAGTTTGCAACCCACCTAGTGATATAGGGGTTGATACCTAGCTTAGTGAGTTTTTCTATGATTCCTGAGTGGGGAATAGTATCAAAGGCCTTGGCCAGATCAAGGTAGGATGAACCACCTTAGCTTCATCCACAGCTCTGGTGACTGACCCAAAGAAATTGACCAAGTTGAGCAGGCATGATCTACACATGTTGAGGTGTGTGCAGATAATTTGCACTTGGGAGGTCTCTGATCTTTTAGCAGGCTCCTAGTGAGTACCTCCACATATGTAGATTTATGTGTTGTGTCCTGAACTTGTGTGAGAGGTGAAGTGCATGAGATGACAACCTGTTTGATGTCTTGTTTTTTTGTTATGTGAGAGGATTGTTTCCAAACTGGTAGTGTAATTACATATCTCACATATGGTATTTGTTTATTTCAGGACTAAGTGGTTGTCAGTATACATGAGGCAAGTGCTACATTGCCTCAGGATGACCAAGTCAATTAGGCTGGCTTGAGAAATGGTGGGAAAGTGACCATCCATAATGGCAGGTTTATACCGTTACTGTTGGGGAGTGGGTAAATTAGATCAGTTTATGATGTAAGAATAACAGAGGGGCTTGTTCTGTTGACAGTTCAGGGTAAAGAGCTGTGGCAATACTGCTCATTGTGCAGTTGAGTTGCCTGCAGAGCAACAGGGGACTTGGGAGGATTTTACTGACAGATGTTGAGTGAAAATTTGTTTCTAGGTGTTTGCATCTGTACAAGACAGTGTTAACCCTTGTTGTGTGATGCACAGCTACTGACAAACGTGAGGCTTAAATACAGGTGAAATTGAACTGTTTTAAGCCAAGCTACCAATGGGAAAACCCTAAACTGAGCCTTTCTCTAACAATCCCCAACTCAGATGGAACCTTAGCTACACACTTATGCCACAAGGGTGCAGGCAGGCTCTCTTAATGTAAGATGGTTGGTTTCGAGCACAGTGATACCAAACAGTCTAGATTCAGCAAGTCAGAATCTAGCCAATGCTATATAAGGCAGCAGTGCAGAATTTCAAAATGCAAAAAAAAAATGCGACACAATCAGCAAAAATGAAGCAGCAATTCAAATAAATAGAGCTAACAACGCAATACAGGCTTTAAATATACTTATTTTTCAGGTGTCTGCTGTGGATCCCTTGGATTTCAGTTCAGACGCACTCCAGATCTCTGGCTAAAGTCACCAAACTCTGAGCAGCTCTGGTTAACTGAGAGCAAACCCAAGCAAACATGAGGTTTAAATACAAGTAAAATTCACCAGTTTCAGCAATCTCAGTCCATTCATTAAGAAAACAAAGTTCCAGATGGGCATGGTGTAGTCAAACTTCCCCAGACCAGTATAGAAGGAATAGATGTGGTGTTGAACCCTCAAGAATGCATGTTTGCAAATAAAAATAGCCAGGGAGTCCAGGAAGTCCCTATGCTTCAGAGGAAGAGCTAGCTATTTTCATTTCAGGCTCCTTCTGTTTGATCTCCTTATCCTTGCCTATCATGTTCACCAAATGTTTGACTGCAGGGGCAGCTCAGGTCAGGCATTTGGGAGCCAACATTTTTCCTTACATGGAAGTCTGGCTCCTCTAGCTACCCACACTTGGGAGTCACCAAGAGATACAACAACTCCAGCTATTCCAGTCCTTGGGGATTTTGATGAACACTATAAAGTCCCAGAGGCAACCGTCATTGGCACTACCTTTATAGGATGCCACTTAAACACCTTAGTCTTGCACCGACAACTTTCCAGACAACAGAATTGCAGTAATTTAGTCCCAGACACATCTTCTTTTGTGCAAACAGTATTGGCAGTTTTCTGCCTCAGAGTGTTGAGTCTAATTGTAGTGACAATATTCACAGTGCCTTTTTGAAGGTGTCTGATGATGATTTTGCAATGGATCTTCAATGTTCAGTGGTAGTAATGTACAGATCTCATAAGAGCATACACCATCTGGCTTTGAGCAACTTCTTCACTCCATCTACTCAAAGTGCAACAGTCACCCCAGATGGATCTTCCTTGGAAAAACAGGGAATTGTTTATAGCAGACAGTCTAAGTGACCTGGTCACAGGACAAGAGAAGTCCATACATAAATATTCTGGAGATCAGAGTGCTCTCCTTTACACTGTAGACCATTCAGGACTGTCTTTCCTAAGGTTCATTTCCTATCTACTCAGCCAATATGGGAGTGGTATGGTTTGGTATGGTATGGTATGGTATGGTATTGTATGGTATGGTATGGCTGGGGTTCATTTGCTATCTATTCAGCCAATATGGCAGTGATATGGTATGGTATGGTATGGTATGGTATAGTTGGGATTCATTTGCTATCTACTCAGCCAATATGGCAGTGGTATGCTATGGTATGGTATAGTACAAGCAGAGAGGGATGCAGTCATTCCTCCTGTGTTAAGAAGCCATGAGGATATGGGATTGGGCACTTTTGACTCATTGTTTTCTTTAAACAACACACCTATCAGACAGGGGAACTGTATTGCTGACCGAAATAGCCATTATTTTTTGATGTTGTCACATGAGTGATCCCTCGGTCTTTCTATGACAAAGTTTACCTTCTGCTACTCATGCAAGCCTTGCTGCAACATGTGAGCCTCCCTACCCATTTCCAAGTGCATCAATATTTTCTCCATATTCCCTTCACAGAAACAGACATGTCAGAATGCTGTCACCTATTGATGGGCACCAGGTCTTCTTTAAACTTTTCCCTGTTTATCCCTTATTGCAAAATTCTTGGAGACAACTAGCAGAGCTAGGCCAAATCCATCCTTATAGTCTCTGTTTGGCTTCAACATGTTTGATTTCTCCTGTTGTGACATTATTTGTTGGCGAAGCCTATCCATCGAAGACTTTTCAAGAGTCTCCTAACACACCCACCTGGCAAGCTTACCCAGACATTCACACCTGCTGTTTAACCACCGTCTTATTGTGGTTAAAATCACAATGTCTGACCAGAAACCTTTAACCTAACCTATAGAAGTAAAAGGACAAGGTTCTCCCTGTGAGCAATACCTTAGACCCTGGATCTATTTCCTGCTCCAGTTTCAGCAGGGTTAGATATTTATGACAATTTTTTAATAATGGACTAAGTTACTCACCATTTGAAACAGCAGCATTCAGTTTTCACCAGCTATTAAATAACACAACTTTGGCTTTTTTGAACATATGTAAATCCTTTTTCAGAGATACTTTCTCACTGCATCTCTCATATTAAGGGAACAAGATCTTCTAGGAAATCTTAATTTCACATTGGAGAAATTAAGTTTACTTTCCTCTGTGCTAACTTCTAGGGCAGAACTAAAATTCTTACCAATGAAACTTTATTTTTGGTAGTTTTCATCTCAGCAAGAAGAGTTTCATAACTGCTTCTAAGCCTCCTTATCTAATTGTCCACAATGACAAAGTGTGCTTGTGGGCTAAACCATCTGTCGTGATAAAGAAAACAAATTTGAACAATTTGCTTAATTTGCCTGTATTCTTTTTTCAATGCTGAAATCAAGTGGGTACCTTTTACATTATCTGGATATCCATAATCAGTTGCATTACTATTTGGACAAAACTAAAGACTGCAGAGAAGGTGATTAGCTTTTGTTTCATGCACCACTAAGAGACTTTGTCAAAATTGTTTGAAGTCTCCCTGTCTAGGTAGCTTTCCAAATGTGTTCTCTTTTGTTATACAAAAATAATGAACACCTAGTTGTCATGCTAATAACTTTACTAGTCAGTGGAGGGGGATAATTTCCAGGCCTTTTTAAAATGCTTCATTTGGTGGCAATTGTACTGCTGAGCTGAGACATGGTCTTTTTTTATACTTCCAGGATTCTATAAGCCAGATGTGATCGCCAAAATTAGTTCTGCCTCTGGTCTGCTATCATAAAAGATATTCTGTCATGATATCACTCAAGAGGATGAGCTTGGGAGTCTGTCCTAGAATTTGGAGTGTATAGTTAGATCGTGTAAGATGTGAAAGTTAAACACTTACTATAATGCGGGAATGTCATTATCTACCACCACCACCACCATCCACTTCAGTCTTTGGAGGAAGATCTGAAGAGATGTTGAATGTATTGTGGTATTTATGGTAATGCCATTTGTGTAGATATGTTCTGTTTGCAGCATCCCCAGTCTGAAGAGACAGAGAGGCATGGAAGATTATGGCAATGGAGGAGTTTAGAACATGGAAAATCTTAAAGGTGTCAAGCTGACTACAGCCTGTGGCAGATAGTCCCAGAAGATGAAATGGATAGACAACATGGAATACGAAAATGTGTCATTATGGTAAGTATAGACTTTTGTAGTTCATGGAAATATGCAATTACACTCCAAAAATGGGAGAAAGACAAGTTCACTTTTGATGCTAGAAAGATACTTAACAAGCTTTATTAGACACCCTTAAGTGTTGTTAAGATTAGGTCACATTACAGGAATAAAAAGCAGACAGAACTGTCTGGAAAAGAACTGCAGCAGAAAGTAAAACAGTTTAAAAACTGATACCTGGTTCACTCTGCCACACTTATAAGTAAAAAGCATGGCAGAACAGGGTAATATTTAATAGCTTTTAAAGCTGTTCATGCTTCAGAGGGGTTTTTAGTTTACTCTGCTGTCTTTTTGGCAGTGCTAAGTGTTTTACCAGCTTTCACAGGCTTTAAAAGACAGTAAAGTACTTCATGCTCCTATACTTTTTGTGACTAGTAGTTCTTGGTGCAGATAAAACTCCATGTACTGCAAAGAATTATGACTGGGGAGACCTGATGATAATCCTTGCTATGTGCTGTTGATATGGCGGACAAGATTCACCTCTTGAGGTTTGGTGTCAAGGTGAATTACTTGGCATCCATGTTTCAAACACATAAGTTGGTTGCACAATTTAAACTCTTACTGTATCACAGATAGTATAGAACCCCAGTTATTATATTCAACTTCGTAGCTTGCATTATTCATGTATTTTTAGAGGAGTAGAATGAATAACAGCTTATATTCTGCAAATCATCACTTCTTTTGCAAGTGTCCTGTGTCACAGTTTGTTAGAATGCTTATTCAAACCAACAGCAACTCTGTGCGGTTCTTGGAGTGAATGGTTGGTATTGGCAAAATATAAAACTTTACTCTGTTTCAAATTTATTTTTGCATTGCTTTTCTGCCTGGAGGTGAAGGAACATGGTGAGTATCCATCACATCTTTAAATGCTAGTCTTAATCCTGGGACTGCTCAAAGTCAAGCTAATCAGGAAAAATGTATGTTCCCTAGAATAAATATGATACATTTTTGAATCAAAATGAGACTGAGCATAGCAGACTGGAAAGCTGAGTTGTATATTTTTGCACTGGATGGAGACAAAGCTTAAAGAGCTTTTCCATTATTTTCATAGCATATCAGTTGGAAGTCATTGGTTTGATTGAATGTTTGGAATACTGAATGTTGTTTCAGCCCAGAAATTAGTAGTTTATTGGCCATTTTGGGCTAATTTCCATCTCTTTCATTTCCCTGCTATAAAACCCGCATTTGCAAGGTTTTTGTACTAGTATACAGCTCAGCAAGCTCCTGCCCGGTGCCCTGCAGAGTTCTACAGCAGCAGAGAGACAAAAGAGAGACTTTGGAGCGATTAAGTATCATTGTTCTGCATTTTCTTGCTGCCTTTAGCTAATTCCACCTAAAATGCCGATTTTCTAGAGTTTCTCTGATTTAAAAAGCTTGTTTCAGCTACATATTGTACTTATTTTACTGCCTGCACTTTAACAAAGTCGTTTTTGTGTTTAAATTACCTGTTTAACTGTTGTAGGCTACACACTCAAGTGTGATAGCCATTTCTGTGCATTTAAAGTGTTTTTTTGATTGTGTCTGCTTTATTTTCTGAAAAAAACAAAAAAAAAATACTTGTTTTCCCACCTTTCTAAGCTAGTATGGTCCAGTTTTCAGGTTAGTGCTGAATTCAGGGCTGTGTTACAAGTTTCTGTGTTTGCCCATACCTTACTTGGATAGAAGGAAGTTTCTCTGTTTACTGTGAGAGATGGAGCTTTGAGCAGCCTATCTGTCTCTGGAGGAGTGGTTTCAGCCCAGAAATTAGTAGTTTATTGGCCATTTTGGTCTAATTTCTATCTCTTTCATTACCCTGCTATAAAACCCGCATTTGCGCGGTTTTGCGGGCCGGGCAGCGCCGGTTAGCTAGGGTATAACTATTCCCGGCTCCACAAAGTCTACTGTTCAATTTTTCCCTTGGAGCTAGACAAACTTTCAACTCAAGCACTCAAATCATTCACTTCTCATACCGGCACTTGCTCAAAACTCATAGCATGCACTAATAAACCTTAGCACTAGACCCTCTTATACTGTAGAGAAAGACAAGGGTCTCTATTTGACCTTACCAGCCAATCAGTAAAACTGTTCACTGTACCTAGCCAGGCATGTCCAAAGGGCAGTTTCAGGTGTACTCTCCGGTCCAACTGGTGAATCTGGGCATTTTGAGGCAATGCTACAGTTGCCTCATGTACACAGACAACCCTCTCCTCCTTCCACCAAACACTAATACATGTGAGAGATGCAATTATACAGCCAAACTGGAGGCTAAGCTCTCTTAACCCAAGACTGGATCAGGTAGTCAAGAAGAGAAGGCAATTACTTACATCACACCACCAGTCTCACATAGACCTATGAAACCAGCACCGGCAAAAAACACACATAAATACACGAAAACATACTCGGACGCTCTAAATAAAAATCTGCAAAAGCAAATGAGCCCTTCAAAGCAGACATCCAAGCAACCTCCACCCCCCAACACAAACTATGAAACACATACTTCACAAAACCAGTGTGCCACACAATCACAGCCCTTAAGGCAAAATAACATACCCAACACACTAGTAATAGGTGACTCTATAGTCAGGCACACTGATGTCCCACTCACTAGGCTGAACAAGGAGAAGGTTACTGTTAGCTGCCTGTCAGGTGCCACGATCCGCCACATAACACAAGCACTCAGGTCACTCCAGAACAAGTACAAATATGACTCTGTCATTGTCCATGTTGGTGTGAATGACCTGAGCTGTACCTCCCTGGACTACATGAAAAGAGACATGGAGGAGCTCTCTGATCACGTAGCCCAGGCCGGTATGACCCTGACCCTGAGTAGCATTCTGCCTTCACCAAGTATGATACCACAGTATAGAGAAAAAATTATCAATTTCAACAACTGGCTAAGCTTCTGGTGTCATTCAAAGGGGATCCAGTGTCTGTCAGCCTGGGATGACATGCTCGACAAGCCACACTGCTTCGCTAGAGATGGCTTGCACCTGTCACCCTTAGGCTTTCGAATACTGGCCAAGGCTCTTGCCACCCCTATAGTGCCTTTTTTAGGCAAGGCTCAAAAAACAAACCCACCGCCGTAAATAGCACAAGTAACAAAAATCTGAGGGTAATGCTACTCAATGCCAGAAGTCTAAACCTCAAAATGCACGCACACGAGGCACTCCTCAGTATGGAGAAAATCGATATATGTGCAGTAACAGAAACCTGGTTTAAGGCTCCAGAGAGCACCTCAGCACTACCAGGCTACAACTCATACCATACATTTCAGCCACAAAACCTGGACCGAAATACAAAAGGTGGGAGAGTATCCATATTCATCAAGGATACCCACACCTCCAGGTTAGTGGCACAGCACGATGCTTCAGAGATCATCCACGTGCAACTAACAATGGGCAACACTGCTATTCAAATTATAGCTTGCTACAGATCACCCACCATGTCCCAGGATCCCACTCTGCATTCCTGGAAACACTGGGAAACATAAAGGTCCAATCAAACACCCTGATATTGGGTGATTTCAATTAACCAAACATTAACTGGGTGAACTACTCAAGTACAAACTCCCTTGCCCAACATTTCCTAGAATTTATAAACTCAAACGCCCTGGATCAACTGGTCAACACCCCCACCAGAGGTGACAACATATTGAACCCGGTCATCACCAACATGGGCGACCGGTGTTCCACACCAGAGGTCAACTCCTCGCTGGTTAGATCTGACCATAAACTAATCACTCTGGATATCCACATTCCACCACCACCCCCAGTCAAAGAAACCACTGTGAAAAACTTTTGAAAAGCAAACTTCACGTTACTTAAGACCGAGGTGGGAAGCTTCAAATCCCCCATGCTAAAGGATAATGCTATCCAAGCTGCAAAATCCTTTACTAATGCACTCTATGGGCACCTACAAGTATGCATGAATCGTGCTATCCCAAACAAAACCAAGACTCACTTCTCCAAGGAAAGGAAACCAGTCTGGTGGACCTCTGCCATAAACAAGCTATACAATAGAAGGAGGAAACTAGTACAGAAAAGAGTAAAATCCCAAGAAGGGAAGACATCTATGATCAGTATCAGCAAGAAACTACGTTCCCTCATAAAATCATCCAAGGCTAGCTTCTAAAGAAAAATTGCCATGGACTCTAAAGATAACCACAAAGCATTTTTTAGCTATGTCAAGAATCTAAGTGGCAATTCTCAGATCTGCTCGGAGTTAGTGCAGAATGGCACAAAATACACTGAACCGACTGATATATAGCCAGCATCCTGGCAGACAGGTTCAGTGCAAACTTCACCCCCCTCTCACCCCCAAAAGGGCCCATAACTATACCAGAAGAATGTAGTGCCCCTGAAATTACAGACACTCAGGTTAAAACAGCCCTCTCCAAAGCCAAAAACACAGCATCAATGAGACCGGATGGTGTCCCAGGCTGCATCCTACACAAGCTCAAAGATGAACTAACCCCTCACCTAAACACACTGTTCAAACTCAGCCTCTCCACAGGTTACATGCCCACAGAGTGGTGGACAGCAACGGTTATTCCACTCCACAAAGGTGGAGCCACAATGGACCCCAGGAACTATCACCCTATAAGCCTGACTAGCTTGGTCTGCAAAGCTATGGAGCACATCATCGTGGATCTCATTAACAGAGACATTGGAAACCTCCAAACACTGGACCCCACCCAGTTCGGCTTTGTTAAGGGCAGATCATGCCTCCTAAACCTGGTGGACTTCTTTGAAACAGTTACCAAGGCTATAGATGAGGGAAAGGTGGTCCACACAGCTTACCTAGACCTCGCAAAGGCCTTTGACACCATTCCCCACTCAGGTATTATAGACAAGCTCACCAGCCTGAACATAAACCCCTACGTCACGAGATGGGTTGCCATCTGACTCATGGACAGAACCCACATGGTAAGAGTTGCGGGAGCTAGGTCTGACTCTAAACCGGTTACAAGTGGCGTTCCCCAGGGCTCAGTCCTAGGACCCCTCTTGTTCGGCATATACTTCTTAGAGGTACAGTCAAGCACAGGAGGACTATGGCTGACCAAGTTCGCAGATGACTGCAAACTAGGGGCTATAATTGACTCTCCGGCTGACACAGACATCCTCCAAAAGGGTCTCACTGAGATAGATACCGGGTGTCAAAACCATGGCCTCAAGCTAAATGCCAAAAAGTGCATAGTCATCCCCTTTGGAAAAAACAAAGTACCCACAAACTACCACATAGGTAGTAGCCCCCTAAATATGGAAGACGTAATAAGGGATCTGGGGACCCAAGTAGATAGTAACCTCTCCTTTGATAATCACATTGCCAATGTGGCCCACCTAATCACAAAAGGGTTTGTATCCAGATCGAAAGAGGTCATTGGGCCCCTCTATGCATCACTCATCAGACCCATCATAGAGTACAATGCCCCATTTGGGATGTACCTTACAAGACACCTGCAACAACTGGAAAAATCTCTTCCTGACATACAAGGCCATGTCCAACCCAGAATTGATGGACATGCTCCACCTAAAGAAAACTATATCCCCTCGAGCCACATGCTCCAGGGATCTAAACCTCACCACAACAATAAATAGGACATGCTGGAGGGATAGATTCCTGTCCCAGAGATTTCCCATGCTCTGGAACAAGATTCCAATCTACATTAGGCGGAGCTCCTCGCTAACCCTCTTCAAGAGAAACCTTGACGAGTGGATGGGAAACAGAAAGTTTACCCCAGGGATCACTTCAATGGCTCTTCTGGACAGAGGCACAGGGAACTAATCTAAGGGGGCGTCGAAAGCCAACACATTCCGGCTAGGTTTATAAATGCCTTTGGGCAGATAGCCTAGTACCTACCTATGAACCTATGAACCTAAATGTTCAGAAAACTGAAGCAGCTTTTAGACTGGGTGACAGCATTTGTGGGGTAGTGGGAGTTGGCCTTTTTCCTGCTGAAGTGTGATTTCAGAGTTGGTGGGGGGGTGCATGAGGGCTTACCAACCTGTATAAAACCCTTTTTTTAATTTTTAAGTTTTGATGTTTTGTGATTAGTTTGACTTAATGTTATAGATCCACCCAACTAGATAGCTCCCCATCTAATATAGAAAAAGGCAGCACAGTAAATGAACAGAGCAGAATGATAACAATATATTTATGCTGTACACCACATAGTACATTGTACAGTAAAATACCAATGCATACTCAAATAAGATAGATAAAATGTTTAAAAATAATAAATAATAGGACATATTGGAATGACCAATACATTTTTTTCCTGGGAAACATAGAGCATCTGTTAATAATAACAATATAATTAAAGAAAGATGCCAGAAAGACCAGAGAATGAAAGGAAACCATCAAAAAAATAAGCGACATATGTACTCAATCTATCGATTTGACAACTAAAACCAGCCTGTCATTTGCTTATAGAAGTTGTTACAAAGTTGGAAGATGGAACGCAAAGGCATAGTAAGTGATATAGAGATACATGAGTCATTTAGTAAATCTTTTTGTTTGGTTTGTCAGCTAAAATCTTTTAATTTCAGTTGTGAGTCAGGAGAAAGATTTTTTTAATCTGTACATCAGGACCATATGGTACAAGTCCAAAGTTCCCTAGAGGGCTAGCAGAAGAACTAACACGTGTACAGCAGTCTTGTTCAGTAGATCAATTAACAAAGTGAAATACCAGATGTTTGAAAGAAAGCTGAGGTTGTCCTAATTTATTTTAAAAGGAAGCTAGGGAAATACTTGCTAACTACAGACCGTGCAACCATATGTCACTGCTGGGAAAAATTTAAAGAATATTAAGAAATATCTCACTTAGAATATAAAAGATGTATTACAGCATGATTATAACTCATTGAGATACTGCAGTACACCCTTCTCAACTTTTATGAGAAGATTAATATTTCTGTGAGTGCAACATATTTATGCATTGAATTTAATAACATTCTGCACATCATATGATGTTATTCAGTGTTTATTTTTATCTTGCTAAATTATATGCGCTTACTTGCTGACTTGGTATCCCATTTCTTTGCTGTTTTGGATTACTCTCATTAAGAAGACATATCTGTTTGTACTTCTACTGATTCCCATTACTGCTTGAAATATCTTGTCATAAAGGACATTGCTATGTAATGTTATTTGCTTGGATGATGGGGATCATATGACCAAATCGACATTGTATAATGCTGATGCAGTTGTGGCATAGTCTGTGTAGAAAAGTTGCAGTGATAATGTTTTCAATATATAGGGCAGCATGAAAGCTATGGCATCACAAGATATATGCCTAAGTAAACCTTCCCAGCCTAATGAGAGGTGTACTAGAGTCATTACAGAATACAGCTCCATAGCAATAACTATCTGAAGTATTTGTGAGAATCTAAACAGTGAATTCAAAACTCAGGTGTTAAGGGGTTTGTGGTATGCTTGCACGATAAAACAAAAGCATGTTAACCACTTGGGGATGGAAATTAAGTACACATTTTTAATAACAATGCTGTATATTATCATTAACCAAGTAAAAATTGTTAGCAGTCTAAATCCTTCAATCAGAATAAGTAGTTTTTCAATGATGAGTAACACTGAACGAAACTCGACAAACGCAATGGCCGTTACATGGCAAAGGTGGATCCTCCTTGCAGCACCACTCTGAATCATTGAACAGTATATTTATGTTTCTGTAGACTTCCGCTATAAGACTGGGTGAAAAAAGACTAAGAAAAATATCAGATAAAAGATGCGATCAGCTACAGTGTGTGCACTACTTTCTATTAACTGCAGCTCACTCAATGTGCTAGAAACATGAAGAAATGGAAAAAGGTTCAGGCAGGAAATGGAGCAAATGTCATCAAAATATACATATGTAGATATATAGGTATACAGTTGTAGTATGTACTCTGAAATGTACTTAATGTCAAAAGTAAAGCAGAGGCATTAAGAAGTTTGAACATGCATAGTATCATACAACTTAAATATCAAAACAGCAGAAGATCGGGAAATGTTTTCCTTTCCCAGTCTACAGACTAAAACCCCTCATTACAATAGCCTCACATTCATCTGAATAGTGGCCATTTTATGGGAAGTTTTTTTGTCAGGTAAGGTGTAGGATTAGGGTTGGGTGCATTGACTGGGGTATATTTAAGATTAGCACACATTACTTAGGTGATTTTATGGCTATGGAATGTAATAAGTAGTCTGTGAGAATACACAAGTCAGTGTTTTGCTATTGTTGTACTGCAAAGTTAGCTTAGTGTAATCTCTTAATTGATGGCAGGGAGTTGTTGGTACTCCTAGATTCAGACAGTATGGCCACACTTATAAAGGTAAAGTATATATTTAAAAAGAAGACCCTTATTAAAAAGCAATTGAGGTAGTCTACATTCATGGAGATAGGAAACAGTATCTCATTACTCATGCACAAATAGAAACTGTATAAAGGTCGGGACCATTTCAGAAAGGTTACGGTGAGGTACACGCAAGGTGTACACCTCACCATAACCATTTCCTTTTCAGAGACAGTCCTATCATGGTCTTTAACGAAAAGACATACAGTTCCATGGTGCGCTGTCTCTGCAGCCATGCTAAATGCTAAAGAAGCATTCCAGGGAAGAGGCATATATTTATTAGTCATATGCT
Source organism: Protopterus annectens (assembly GCF_019279795.1). Taxonomy (NCBI): domain Eukaryota; kingdom Metazoa; phylum Chordata; order Ceratodontiformes; family Protopteridae; genus Protopterus; species Protopterus annectens. The sequence continues at coordinate 1,085,361,932 of NC_056739.1, read as the reverse complement.
CTCCCTGAGAAATACTTGCTGTAAGGCATTTATGCAGTGATGCAAATCACTTGGCTGCATAAAGTAAAATGGCCTCTCATGGCTGCTTGTATTAATGAACATGGCCTGAAGCAGATTTTCACCCATTACAGTAGAAACTAACTGCCAGGGGATTTAGCAGATAGGCTGTGGTGGGGGCGTATATGTGAGTGCTTGTCTGCCTAGGAGGTCACACTGGTGGGAGTTCAGTTAAGGCATACATAGGGTATGTGTGTGTGTGTGTGTGTGTGTTGGGGGGATACCTTTCAACCTCTTTTCACAAGAAATCTGAACAAAACCAAAAATAATGAGGGTACAAAAGCTCAAAAATAGGGACAATTTTTTTAAAAAAAAATTGCTCTTATAACCTTAGAAAGATGTTAGAATAATGTGTTTTGCTTTAGCATACATTTTCTAAAGGATATGGAGACTAAAACTCAAATGTCTGTCATTATTTAACGATTCAATGCTCAATGATTTGCCATAAAACCACAAATTTTATGAGGAACAGACCAAAAATATGAGACAGAAATCTGGGCCTTCTGGAAAAATCTGGACAGTTGAGAGATACGGTGTGAGTGAGTGTGTCTGTGAGTATGATCAGGTGAGGGGCTCTGTGAGTGTGTGTGTGTGTGTGTTTGTGTGTGTGTGTGTGTGTGTGTGTGTGTGTGTGTGTGTGTGTGTGTGTGTGTGTGTGTGTGTTTGGGAGTGGAGCTGTCACACCTCCACAATTCCCTAGACTATTTTTTTAACACCTTTACTGAATTATCACTTGTGACACAGGCAGATTACATTTATATAAAAGTAATCAAACTGTATTTACAAGTTAAAATTAACAAACATTATGCTTCATATATAGTGCTGGGCGGCCACGGTGGTGCAGTGGTTAGCATTGCTGCCTCACAGCAAGAGGTTCTCCGGTTCGATCCTCGGCTGGGGTGCCTTCTGTGCGGGGTCTGCATGTCCTCCCTGTGGTCGCGTGGGTTTCCTCCGGGTGCTCCGGTTTCCTCCCACATCCCAAAGACATGCTGCAGGTGGATTGGACACTCTAAATTGGCCCTAGGTGTGCGTGTGAGTGTGCCTTCTGTGGAAGGTTGGGCGCCGGGCTGGCAACTCGACACCGTAAAACTCCACTGCCATTCAATGTGCGGACAAGGTGATCCGCTGTGGCGACCCCTAACCGGGAAAAAGCCGAAAGAAGAAGAAGAAGATGCTTCATATATAGTGCTGTATATCATATAACCTAAGTAACATTACATAAATTATTTAATTCCTGTCCCTTTTTTTAAATAGGAAACATCTTTATTAAACCATCACTTACAACATAAGCAATCATGCATTTATACAAATGATTTTTTTGACCATATAGGCATAGGATATATGAGCATTATTGTCTGAGACAACTTACAGTGACTTAATCTTTTAGAAGAGGAGACTCAAAAGTTGGATCTGGAAATAAAGAAAGATTTGTTGTTTGAACACAGACTGGATGACTTCTAGGGAGTTTTAAACAAAGTTACTGAGCATGAAGCAGCTTCTTTTAAGAGGAAGCAAAAAAAGATTATAAGAGATACCCGTGATGACAAGGCTATAAAGGCCTACCCAAGGCCACAAAGAGGAAGTGGATTTAAAGAAAACAGTACTGGGCTTCCTAACAACAATTCAGGTGAAACATACCAGGCACATGTGGAGAATGTTAATGGTCCCCGAAGATCAAAGAGACTGTAGGAAAGGAGGGAAAGGCAGGCTAATAATATCTCCAATTCTAGTGGAAGTCACCACAATCAGGATTTTTGGAGGACCAATTATTGAAACAGATGGTATTGGAAGTAATTTCTTTGAACCCTTCAACTAGTGGAGACCAATGTACCCATTTTATTTTGAATTTTGGGGGTTGTAAGACATACAACCTTTCTACCCTCACTGTTACTAACACCTTTGGTACACTATTTCAAAAATGATTTAAATATGTGCCTTCTAGGCAGCCTGATATTTCAAACCTCATTACTGAACTTAAAGCATTTACCAGAAAGCTGAATTTAAATTGTATTTTGGCACTCAGTGATGACAATACACTTAATCCTTGCCTAAGGGGAACTATCACCTTCAATCCTCCACTCTTACCCAGGCTACACATATTTGAGCAACTGTGTGAAGGAAGTGTGAGGGAAATGGTGCAATAAGAACAGAAAACCTAAGTTTTACAGTCTCACTAATGAGGAGACAATGTTGTTGCAGGTGTTGGCCAGTGACAAGAACCTACTCATTATGAAACCAGATAAGGGTTGGGGTGTGGTTATAATGGACAAACATCTTTAGTTCTCCAAGATGTTGGACTATCTGCACAATGGAAAATTTGTTATTGAAGTGTCTCACAATGAAATTAACATTGCATACCATGCCATAGATATACTACTGGAGGATATCTTCCTAGTGGTTAACAAAATTATTCACTGACCCTCTGCTAAGACCCATTGTGGCACCTGCAGGGTCCAAAACAGAACCTCTGGCCAAATATGTTGGCTACAAACTCAAATCATTTCCTGAGGACAAACAACACTTACTTAAAGACTCCTGGCATTTTCTGGAGACCATTTCTGGAATTATATTTTTGAAAGAGGTTTTGTTTGTCACTATTAACATTAAAGATTTATTTTTTGTAATCCCTCATGAAGAGGGGTTGGATAGGTTCCATCAAGCAATGGTTTGAAGTACCAGCCTTAGTACGACAGAAACTAGACTGATAATACAATTTATGGAATTAGTGCTGACAAATAATAACGTTTACTATAAGGATGAATATTACAAACAACATAGAGGTGTGGCAATGGGGGCGGCTTCAGCCCCTGTTTTTGTTAACATGGTCCTGTGGTTTTGGGAAACCTCCATGGTTCTGAATTCACCCTTTTCTTCCAAGTTGGAAGTCTATTTGAGGTACCTGGATAACATTTTTTATTTTGTCAAACCAAGGAAAATGAAACATACAAAACCCGATTAGAACAGAAACCTTCCAGTCATTCTCCAGTGGATAAGAAAGTCAAAGAATGACATGAATACTCCAGAAACGAAAATAGTTCTCCACACTTTATTTTAAGCTTAAAACCTCCAGCTTTTTGTCGGTTAATACAAACCAACTTCCTCAGAATGAAAAACACGTCACTAACATTCAAAACGTACTTATAGTTCAAAATCCCCTCACGTGATTAGTGTGATAGGAACTATATAATACAATTCATGAAAAACATAGAATGAGTTCGGAAACAATGTCTTAAACAAATAAAATGACAAGAAAACTGTGAAATTGTAGACTGGTAACATTTACAACTATCAATTTAAAATGTTTAAAATATTAAAACTCTCCCGATCTCCAACAGCTGAATACTCCGTTATGCGGTCTTGCTGAGTCGCTACTCAGCAAAGAATTAATCAACACTGATAAATATAGCTGATAGAAAGTAGTTAAATTAAAAATAAAAAGAAATGAATACAAAGTGCTTGGTTTTAACAAACATCATGGCCATTCTATGATGTCAACAAGTATCCAAATGTTACTTTACATGTATCTAAATCGTAACACTAAATACTGATATCACAGGATGACATTATAACAGAGAACGGGCTGTTCCATTTAACACTCCGATATACTGTTATGTGCACTCATTTTGTACCCTATAAGTCATACCGTTTAGGGCTGGCCAAAAAACATGTATAGGTATATAAGTGAATATATATAAGTATAATCTTATACTATATATTATATGTTAGTCAAATTATAATGAGTTTGAATGTTACTATCTCATATTTACTCTGTCTTAAAGGAACACTGGAAGATAAAGTGAAATAAAATCAAATACTATAAATCAATAAGTCTATCATAAAAACATGTACATAAACTGTAAATATACACAAAACACAAAAACCTGAAACTATATACTGAACTTTGGTTTCATCTTTCCAAACTGTTTAATTTAAGTAGACATGTTATGGACAACATGCCATTTAAGCTAGGGTAATGGCAAGCATCCAGTTTCAATTGCCATACCAATTCCTTCATCTCCAGCCTCAGAGATTCCGGTCCCCCCCTTTTTCCGATTGTATCTGATCAATAACGGAAAAAACAAATTCATGGTGGGGGTTCTCCATTATATGTTTGGCCAAGGCATTCTCCATTTTTTCCATCCTGATAGCAAACAAGTGTTCATACATACGTTCCTGCAGTTTCCTATCTGTTTTTCCTATATAAAAAAATGGACAATGTGAACACCTGGCCTAATAAACAACATGTGTACTGGCACAGTTGAATCTACCCTGGATGCCATACTTAATACCCCTGACTACAAAGGAAGTACCTGTTTGGATGAACCTACAGTATTTGCACATGTTGCATTTATACATGCCTGATCTAAAATTAGAAACTCTCAGCCTCATCTCAAGTAAACTTTTAAGATTAAGCCCCCTTTTAAAAACTGCCTTAGGGAGTTCAACCAGTTTCTTTTGGGCGGGACCATCTTCTATCACTAAACTCCAATTTTTCTGGATAATAGAAACAATCTCTTTTGCATCCAGACTATATGTCAGGATGAAGCTGCAAGGGTGAACTGCTCTAGGAACCTGACCAGGTGTAGAAATAGCTTGTCTAGTTGTGGTCTGATTTAGAATGGGTAAATAGAAACCTTTCTCCCTCTTTTTTCGTACTTCCATAAAGAGATCAACAATTAAACCTTTCGGATAGCCTCTGTTTAGGAAAAGACTTTTCATGAAGTCACATTCCTCTTTGACTTTCTTATCCACCGGAGAACGACTGGAAGGTTTCTGTTCTAATCGGGTTTTGTATTTTTTATTTTGTGGAAGGGTGACTTGGAAGAGTTAAAATCATTCATGAATTACTTAAATCACTCTACTGACCTCTTAGAATTCACTCATCAGTATGACAAACAGACCATAGACTTTCTTGACATCACATTATATAAGAACTCTGAAGACCACAGGTATGAATCTAACATACTTAAAAAAAAAAGAAGAAAAAGAAGAAAACAAAAAGAAAAAGGCATGGACAATGCACGTACTGAAAAACTTTTAATGTTGAATCTAACATATTTAGAAAGAACACCTTTTCAAATGCATATTTGCATCTTGACAGTCAACACCCCATCTGGCAAAAAAAGAACTTAGTGAGGGGTCAATTAATTAGACTCAGACTGGTTTCTGATGACACACAATTTCAAATAGAGGTCAACATATTGTGTGATTCATTCAGAAACAGGGGTTACCCCCAGAATATGTTAGATTACATTAGTTGATTTGATATGGAACATCGGAATTCCCGCTATGGTCCCATTATTAGAGAGTCTAAACATATGATGGGCACAAAGAATACCTACAAGCAAAATGTCAGTTTGAGTCCTGGTGACCACTCACGGGCACTGGTTTTACCATGCATTAGAGACATTTACTCTTCTATTAGTGGTCATTGGTGTACTGTCTTTGGAAGTCTTGGGGTAACCAAGTCTGGGGGAGCAGCCCAGATTTGTTTTTAAGAACAACAAAAACTTCAAAACATTATTTGAATTTAGTGGAAGCTGCAAAGGTAAATTTACTAAAAAGTAGGGGATGAAATGGTGTGGAACATGCAAGCAGTGCAGATTCATTCTAGAAGGTAGTAGTTTCCCAGTACATGGTTTTCCAAGACTGATTACTGTCAAAGGCAGATTTGATTGTAACACAAAAGGGGTAGTATATATTGCATTCTGTTCATCTTGCCCAGCATTTTATGTTGGGAAGACTGTTGGACCTTTAAAACAAGAATTTAACAGATTGTATATGCAATCAGTATGGCACATCAATTCAGTGCCCTTTATAAACATTCATTGCAATGGGATGACTTTAAAAAGTTTTCTTTCACTATTTTGGAGAAAGTAGAACACTTCTAAAGAGATAATGACTAGGAAACATTTGATGAAAAAAGAGAACTCCTCTGGCAAATTTCACTGAATGCCCCTCCCCCCACCCCAGGCAGTAACAATTTAATATCTATTAAGCCTATTTTGAAAATCAAATCTAATTGCCTGTCTTAATGTGACAAGGCCAAGGACATTTGTAATTTTCAATACTTTTATACGTATATTTTGTGACAGAATTTTATGACATCCACCAACTTTTTTCATTTTATTCTTATGAAAGCTTTTAAATATATATATTTTTATAGATTAATTATTTGAAGGAACATTTATTGATATATATTTATTTTATGGAACACATTTTATGTAAGTATATTTTATGTAAGTATTTTTTAAGTGTGTACTTCTAGAGCTACTTTTAAGTGTGTATTTAAGAGTGTGGGCAGGATTCACGAAGGCTTGCACGGAGTGTAAGAGACGTGCAACACTCCATGCAAGCCTCGCGATCCAGGAACAGCCCTAAACTCCGTGTAAGAGACCAGCTAAAACGTCTCTTACACGGACTGGGTGTGGACATGCTAAATACCTCACTTGCAGCCGAAAGGTATGCAAATGAGGTATATTAGCGATCCACGAAGCAGAAACCAGTCCGTGTAAGAGACGTTTTAGCTGCAGAAATGTACTCAGTTGACAACTGAGTACGTTTCTGCAAATTCCACAACGGAGCCATGTCAGCTCCAAATAAAGGGTGCATATGTCTCAGGCAGCATGCCAATGGCCAAATATGTGGCCATTGGCAAGGTAACCCGATGCAAAAATATTAAAAATATAACAGGCTGCGCTGTATAAAACCATAAAAAAGAAGGTTATAAACCCACAAATGTGGGTTTCATGCAATACATGGAATGACAATGCAGGGACCAGCAGACCAAAAACAACATGGCCACCGTGTAGTGGTTGCTAAGGGGGGAAGCTGAGTCTAAGACATGTAACCAAGCATTAGTAGGCAATCTCATGTAAATGAGGGTTAGGATACTGAATCGCACAGTCACATAGCAAATGAGCACAGTCTGAGTAGTGTAAGAGATACATAAGGGGGAGGAATAGAGTAGGAGATAGGTGACATCACAGGGCGGAATGGTAGAAAGAAATGCAGTTCATTGGTGGTCAGTGTAACATGACAGATGACAGACACAGATCATGGAAAGAGGTGTGCCACTAGATAAGTCAGGGAAAGTCAAGAAATGGAAGGTGTACACTGTTACTTACACCAAAGTTTCTTGCTGGGCGTGCATGCGCACGTGTGCGCACCATGAAGCGCGAGTAGGGCAGTGTGTGCACGTGTAAGACAGACTGAGCATGTGGGAGCGTGTTGGGAGATGTTTAAAACTGTTTGCGCTAGTGTGCGCGCGTGTAGGGCAGGCTGAGTATGTTGGAGGCTGTTGGCAGACGTGTAACAGTGTTTGCATGGGTGTGCGTGCGTTTTAACCCGAATAAGTAGATTCTGAACCGTGTAAGCACGTGTGCGCGCGTGTAAGCCACTGTGAGCGTGTTTCTGCTGGTATGCACGTTGCTCCCCCCTGAGGAAACAGAAAGGAAAAAGGAAGCAACAGAATTAATAGGAAGCTAGCAGGGATAACTGCTGAAGCTAGCAGGTGAAAACAATTAGAAGCAGGCAATTACACAGGCAGAATAGTAGCCCAGCCCAGCACTTAAAACTCTGCAAACAGTAGTGCAGGATGTTTCTCTTAAGAGACACTGCAAGACAGGAGTAAGCTAATAGAAGTGAAAACTGAAAAAGCTTCACTCAGAGCAGAAATGTTAGGGGCTGCCATAGCTGTCATAATGAGACATAGGCGACTTGCTGAGGGTGGTGACAATGCAGATGGTGCCAGACAACCCACAGTGAGGAGACGGAGAAGAGTGTACAGGCCCAGGGTCACCTACCACAGGTTACATGAGCTGGAGATAGTAGAGTGCTATAGAGTGGACAGAGAGCTCCTGCAGCAAATTGTTGAGCTATGCAGGCCACGCCTCACACACAGAACCAACAGAGGGGAACCCATCCCAGTAGAAGCCAAGGTATGTGTTGGCCTAAGAATACTAGCAACAGGTACCTTCCAGAGACCAACTGGCAATATGATGGGGATATCACAGGCATCAGCCTCCAGGGTACTGCACCAGTTCCTGGATGCCATGTCAGCACATGTCAGTGATCATGTATATTTCCCCAATGCCCGTGAGGTATTGGCCAGCAATATGCGTCTCTTCCAGCAAATAGCGGAATACCCTGAGGTAGTGGGTGCAATAGACTGCACGCACATACGCATCAAAGCGCCAGCCGGTGAGCGGGGTAGGGCCTACATTAACTGCAAGGGCTTCCCCTCCATCAACTGCCAGGTCGTGTGTGATGCCCAGGGCATAATAATGAATGTGTGTGCTGGCTGCCCTGGGAGTTACTACAATTCCCACATCTGGCATTTGACGCAGCTGTACCAGACATTTGCCAATGGGGACATCCCACACGGACACCTAGTGGGGGATGCAGGTTATGCACTGGAGCCGTGGCTGATGACAGCCATCAGAAACGCACACACACCTGAACAGGAACGCCTTAATGAGGCACATGTACAAACACGTAATGTAATAGAGCGTGTGTTTAGGCTGCTCAAGCCACGGTTCCGGTGTCTGGACACATCTGGTGGAGCCTTGCAGTACACACCAACTACATGTACCCAAATTGTCATGGTATGTGATATGCTACATAATATGATCTTGCGAAAACAGCTGCAGCAGGACCAGCATAGGGCTGGGCCAAACAGCCCCCCACCATTGCCAAGGCCATCACAGGCAGAGCATGACTCGGAGGAGGAACAACCTGAGCCTGCCCCAGTAGGCAGAAGGAGGCGTGCCCAGTATGCCCTGGCCTTGGCAAAGAGGCAACGCATAGCACATACACTGGCTCAGTAGGAACCCTGGGAATGATACCCTCTCTGACTCACTCAAATAATAACATGGATGCCTAAAATGACATGACCTGCTCACAAACATGTACAGGGAAGTGGCGTGCACCTATCATTCCATGCCCCATGGATACTGGCAAAGGCTGTCAGTACCCACAGCATGCCCTGAATAGGTAAGTCTCAAAACACAAACCCACCTTCATAGGTACCACAAGGGATAGGAACCTAGATGTAATGCTACCTATTGCCAGAAGTCTAAACAGCAAGATGTGTGCAGTGTAAACGCACACAGTATGGAGAATGTAGATACCAGTCCTGTAATAGAGAACTGGGTCAAGGCTCACATCAGCACCCTAACACTACCAGGTCACACCTCATACTGTGCTGTACAGCCGCAAAACATGGAACAAGCTACAAAAGGAGGGTGACTAGCAATAAATGTCAAGAATAACCACACCCCCATGTTGGTACCACAACAAGAAGCAGCATGGATTAGCCATGGTCAAATACCAATGGCTAAAACCACCTCCCAGTATATAGCCTGCTGCAGACTACTGTCCTAATACCAGGAACTGCACCTGGCCTATGTTGGAATACATGAATATATCAAGCCCCCCAAACCACATTATATTGCTTGACTGAAAATACCCAGACATACACCGGGAGCATTATACTAGCACCAACACAGTAGGAGAAAAGTTCCCAGAATCCATAAACCAAAATGCCCAGGAACAATGTACCACTCCCACAAGAGGGGTAAGCATACTGGATGTGATAATCAGCAACATGGGTACTGGATGGCAAGATGAAAAGTGTATCCCTCACTGGTAAGACCAGACCATAGAGTAATCACACTGGATATACACATCCCGACCCCAGTCCCTGGCCAGAATACCACAGTAAAAACATGTGTAAAGCATTGGTTGCAGCCCTCCAAACTGATGTTGAATCCACGAAAGGCCCTGTGCAAGTGCAGAATATGGGACACACCACAGAACATGTTATACAGGCATTCCATGAACACAGCCAGGAATGCTTGGAGTATGCAATCACAAATAACAACAACACACAATGCCATACACGCAGGAATCTGGCATGCTGGACTCCAGCCATTACCAAACCATGCAAGAGAATGAGGAAGCTACCACATGATAGAGCAAACATAAAAAGGGAAGTAATCACTGACCAGTAGTATGGCAATAACATATGTCCACACATACAATCCACTAAGTCCAGCCACAACAAGTAGAATCTGTGAATCCAGAGGCAATGTGACACCTGTCCCAAGTACACAGACAACCACAACACCCCCCAATAAATACAAATATATGTGATAGATGCAACCATGTATCCAAACCAGAGGTTGAGCTCCACCAACTCAGTACTGTCAAAACTAGTCAGGAGGAGAAGGTAACCACATACACCACAAACCCAGTCCCACATAGACCTACCACAACTGTAAACCAAACACATAAACACAGAAAAATATTCCCGGAGGCCTTAATTACAAACACACCACACCAACAGAAGCCTCCAAAGCAGATCACAAGCAACCACAACCTCCAAACATAGCACATGCAATGAATAGTACACAAAGCTGGTGTGCCAAACAGTCACAGGCCAGAAGGAGAAACAACATGCCTGATACAGTTGTAATAGGTGTCTGTATAGGCAGACACACTGCTGTCCCACTCACCAGACTGAACAAGGGAAAGGGTAGAGTAAGCTGCCTGTAGGCTGCCACAAAATGCCACATAACACAAGTACACAGGTCACCCCAAAGCAAGCAGAAATATGATGCACTCAATGTCAATGCTGGTGTGAATGACCTGAGATGTACCTCCCTGGTCAACATGAAAAGAGACATGGATGATCCCTCTGAGTATGTACCCCAGGCCGGTATGACACTGGCTGTGTGCAGCATCCAACCCTCACCAAGAATGATGCCACAGTACAAACTCAGAATGATCATGTTTAACAGCTGGCACAGTTACAGCTGTCAGTCCAAGAGGGTCTAATGTCTGTCTGCTTGAGATGTCAAGCATGACAAGCCATGCTGCTGTTCCAGAGATGGCTTGCACCTGTTACCCCTGTGCGTCTGGATACTGGATAAGGCCTTTACCACCTCCATAGAGCCGTATGTAGGCGAGGCCAAAAAGACTACCCCCACCCTAGAAAACATAAGTGGTAGGAAACATAAGGGTAATGCTGACCAATGCCAGATGTGTAAACTGCAATATGTATGCCCCTGAGGCACTTCCCATTATGGAGAACATCGATGTCTGTGCAGTGACAGAAGCCTGCTGCAAGCCTAGTGATAGCACACCAGCGCTACTAGGTTATACCACATATCATGTGTTATGGCCCCAACACCTGCACCAAAACATCAAAGGAGGGGGAGTATCCATATGCAGCACAGACACCCATATGGCCAGGTAACTGACAATGCACAAAGCAGCGGAGACCACCCATGTGCACCTAAGTATAGTCCAAACTGCTGTACAGTCTGTAGCATGCGACAGACCACACTCTCACACACAAGAACTCCACCCAGACATCCTGAAGACACTGGACAGTATGAATGTCCCACCAAATACCAGACAAGGTACACACAAATTACCACATAGGTGGCAAACCATTATGTATGCAAGGAGTAATCAGGGACCTAGGGACACAAGTCGACAGTAATCTGTCATGTGACACTCACAATGCCAATGTGGCTAGGAAGATTGTCGATATTGGACACCGTATCATGAAAGGATTCACATCTACATCAACAGAGGTCACTGTGCCACTGTAGTGTTCCCTTATCAGACCCATAATCTAGTACAATGACTCATATGGGATGTACCATACGTGACACCTGCAGCGGTTCGGAAGACCTCATAGTTACCCCACCAACAGGATAAAGGGTGTGAAATATATGTCATATGCTGCCTGGCTGTAGACACCCCAGCTGAATGCAGTCACAGACTGCCTACAAAGAGGCATTGTATGTCTGTTGTACAAGGCCATGTCCAACACAGGAGTAATGGACATGCTCCACCACAGGAAATCAAAGCCATTGGAGCTGTGAGAGTGACAGATGTCAGCCTCAACACATAATGAAATAAGATGTGCTGGAGGGACAGATACATAACCCAGAGGCTCCCCACACCCAGAAACAGGATCCCAATCCATGTTAGACAGAGCCCCTCACTGACACCCCTCAACAGGAATATTGCCAAGTGGATGGATGATCGTACATGTATACTGGGGTCTTCACTGTGTCACGACCAGACAGAGGCACAGTGAAGAAATTCATAAATGGCCATAATAGAACATAGCAAGGGGTGGCAAAGACACAAACACTCTGGCTAGGCTTACTAATGCCCTAGGGTGTATAGCCTAGTATGAACCCATGAACCTATGAAGATACAAAATGTACAGGACACTAAGGATAATCACAAGGCTTACCCAACTGATGGTAGGAACCATGTTGGGCATCCACAGATATGCTCCGAATCACACAGATATTACAAACAACATACCAAACACACACACATATTGCTAACATACAACCTGTCAGGTGCAGTGCAAACACCCCCAGAGTGCAAAATATCTATCCCAGCAGACTGCTGGTCCCCTGACATTGCAGATGCTGAGGTAACAGCCATCATCTGCAAAGCAGAACACACAGTAGCAAAGGTATGTGATGGTGTCCTGGGCTGAGGCCAACATGGACTCCAAGAATAATGGAATGCCAAATCACACTACTGCCCAATGTCAGCCTTACCACAGGATATGTACCCAAAGAGCAGTGTACAACAACAGTGGTCCATCACAACAAAGGTGTTGCCTGAATGGATACTGCAAACTACCACCCCAGGATCCTGATAAGCTTGTTCTGCACAGCTATGGAAAGGATCAGTATGTACCGCAGACAGAAGGCTATTGTGGACCTACTGATACTGGACCCTACACAGTGTGGCTGTCGTAACTGCAGATCCTGCCCCTAAACATGTTTGACCCATTTGAAGCAGTCATTAAGGTCATTGATGAGGGCAATGTGGTCCACACAGCGTAGCTGGACCATGCACATGCTTCTAGACAATACCGTACGAGTTCAGTATGGATATGTTCACCAGCTTAAATATATACCCCTATGTCAGTAGAGGGGTTGCAAACCAGACCAAGGACAGAACTGACATGGTCAGTTCTGGCATCCATGTCAGACTACAAAGCAGATATGAGTGGCATCCCACAAGGCCTGGTCTTGCCCCCCCCCCCGTTCTGTATATATGTCCCATAGGTATAGGCCAACATGGAAGGACTGTGACTGAACATGTATGCAGAGGAGTACAAACAGCCCACCATATCCGACCCCCAGCTGACACAAGCAACCCACAAAAGGGCCACCTACAAACAGACAACTGGAGCCATAGCCATGTCAGCAAGGTAATTGCAGAACTGTGTATAGACATCCACCGTGGATATACAGTAAGTGCCCACAAATTACCACACAGGTGTTAACCCATGACGTACCTAACATGTAATGTGAGACCTGGGTACAAAAGGTGATAGATATCCTGCACTGGACAAACATGTGGCTGTAGTGTTCACAGAAACATATACTATATACCCACCCAAACATGAAGGTTGGCAGATGTAGATAAGGGGAAGTCACTGTGGCTCTGCAGTCATCCTCCATCAGCATCACAATTGACTACAATAGCCCCTGTGGAATATACCGCAGCAGACACCTCCATCAACTGTAAAGTCCACAACAGTACCCCACCAGGAGTAGCAAAGAGCATGAACAGATGCCATGTGTTGCCTGAGTAAACAAACTGCAGCCCCACACACTGCCATACTGCCCAGCTACAGGCAAGCTGTGCCTGATGTATGAAGCCATGTCCAACCTGGAATCAATGAACATGCTGCACCTTGTACAATCTGAATGGCAGTGAGCTATGCACATGAGAGACCTGAACCCCAGCACTGACATACATAGGACAAGCTGTACAGAATGATCCATAACACCGAAGGCACCCCCACTCTTCAGTAAACTCCTGGTACAGGTCAGCCAGAGAGTCACTTATCGACACCCCTCAAGAGGGATCTTGATGAGTGGATGGGAGATGGTAGGCTAACCCTGGGTATCACTGTCATGTCAGAGGTAGACGGAGGCACAGTATACTAACCATGACATATGTCATGGCAAACTCCAGTTACAATGTGTGTCGAAGGACAAACACACCCTGTGACTAGCATCAGAAATGGCCTGTGGAACATCGCTAGTGTTTGCCAATGTCCACCCATGTTGTGGAATACACTAGCAATGTTGGACGAGCCTGGTGTAGGTAGTCCATATCTGAACATAATGCAACATGGTCATATGTGCACAACTGGCCCCTACACAGTCTGTTGTGCTCACTATGAAGATGTCAAGCAGTCATAGGACTAAAGCCCAGGACACTGTCCACCACAGTGAAAGTACTGAACCAGTACACTATACGGTACTACAGTGTTAGGTCATTATGAAAGTATGTTGAGAGCTGTCTGCAAAGTATCCCATGCAATCCCTGCAGGCACAGTATAATCCCTGTTGTGGCAGACACGAAGCAGTTGGGCAGTTAGTACACAACATGACACCCAACACACAACCATAAACGTGAGATATTGTTGAAGTTCACACACACCCAAATATGTGGTGGACTTCAGAGTGCAACATATGGAAAGCTCACACTGGGCATGCTCGCACACTTTGATAAATGAGGCATATGTCAGACAACATGCCATGGAAAGGCTGAACTGGGCATGCTCACACACTTAGGCCATATCTCCGTTTAGCAGTTGGCCACACATATCTGGTATTTATGCGTGTCAGTCCAGGAACCAACCACAACACAGCAATCTGCCCAGTGCACACAGTAAATGACTACAGAGACATAAGTGATATAGTGGATCGCCGTCATATGCAAACATCTTCCACAGATACACAAGTTGGTCATAGGAACAGGGAATGCTATGGCAATAAAGACCTGCAAACAGTAGAACAGCACAACAAATATTGTGCATCCGACAATTGAACATATGGGTGTAGAGGTCAATACTAGGCTTGTTGCCCTAGGGAATGACAGCTCAGCCAGAGTGTGCTTGGCATCTGCATCCCCAGTACAGTAGGCTACTGTGCCACTGTAAAGTAGGTCACAGAAGGCAACATGTGAGGCTAGTGAGCTGTGCCTCTGTCAAGCAGGGGCACCGTGGAGGTCCCAGGGATTGAATGTGCTAAGCCACAGCCATGTTGTCGGTGTGTGCTGGGAGAGGGTTGCTGAGGATCTCTGATAGTAGGTGTCCGTCAATAACAGACTGAGGGGAGCCCTATCTGCATTCTCTGGACAATTCCACTGTCAACACTGTGTTGTAATGATTATGTGTGAATGAAGTGCCGTGCCGGAACTGTTCACAGATGTCCTCCCTCTGTGGGCTACAGCTCTGCAATGTATTAGGTCACTCTGTCTGTTGTACGGCGCATATATGGCTGGTGTACAGCTGACAGGTGTCTTGTTGTGGAGCAGTCATGGGTATATGTGGGATAGCATGATCAATGCAAACCGTACACATGTTCATAGAATGCAATTGTCAAGGATTATGCTGAGTGGCCAGTATAGTCCCCCAGCATGGGTCCTCTGAAGTCGTCCACCCCAGTCTTCACAAGTGTAGAGTCTGCTTGTGCTAAATACAGTTTGTGTGCAGTGACAACCTAGCCTGGGGGTGGAGATGGGATATGGATGTCCAGGGAAAGGTGGGTATGGTCAGATATCAACAATGGTGGTCTACCTCTGGTGTGGAACAGTGAGTACCCACGTTGCAGATGGACAGGTGCAATATGTATTCCCCCATGTGGCTGTGGTGTGTGGTTTTGCCATAGCACATGGACCCACAAATTGTAGTGGCTGTAGGGTAAAGTGGTAGAGGCCTGAGTAGTTCTCACACACAATATGCCTGTACCTGGTGTTAACAACTGGAATGGTGTATGTGAACACCTGCATATCCCGGCACTGTTCCCAGGGAAGCTAAGTGTGTGTCCTGGATGTGGGTGTGGTGTTCTGGACTGGTTGTGTTGTGTGTTACAGGTCCTGTGGTCACAAAGCATGGTATAGAACATAACCTGCCAGTGCGATGTGCATATCTGACCCTGACGTAGGTGGCTGCAAATGCATATATATGCTATCCCCCACCTGACAGTAGTACTACATGTACATACCTCTGTAGAAATAAAGATGTCAGCACCCTATAAATACTGCAGGTGCAGAACAGATGCCCAGTAATTCGGATAGTGTGCTTTGCTAATGCGTCTCCCTCAAGTGTCGTAATATAGTTAGGTAGGGGTTTGAATCCTGCAAATGCTCAGTGTGTGTGGGTGAGTGGGGTTTGTGTGTGTGAAAGGCTGTGAGAGGGAAATGTCCCTTTTGGCAACTGGGAAAACACTACAGGATGCACATTCCCCTTTCTAAACACTGATGATGTCAGCACCCTATAAGTATAGCAGGAGAAGGGAAACCTTCCAGTAATGCGAATAGCACACTCTGCTAATGCGTCCGTCTCGAGTGTCATAACATAGTTAGGTAGGGGTTTGAATCCTGTAAATGCTCAGTGTGTGTGGAGAGGGTTAGTGTGTTTTAAGACTGTATGAAAGAAGTATCCCTTTTGCCAACTAGGAGAATGCACTACAGGATGCACATTCCCCTTTCTAAACACTGATGATGTTGGCACCCTATAAGTACAGCAGGAGAAAAGAATTCTCCCAGTAATGCGAATAACGCGCTCTGTTAATGCATCCGTCTTGAGTGTCGTAACAGAGTTAGGGAGGGGTTTGAATCCTGTAAATGCTCAGTGTGAGTGGAGGGAGTTAGTGTGTGTTCAAGACCGTATGAAAGAAATATCCCTTTTGCCATCTAGGAGAACACACTACAGGATGCACATTCCCCTTTCTAAACACAGATGATGTCAGCACCCTATAAGTACAGCAGGAGAAGGGAAGCCTCCCAGTAATGCGAATAGCGCGCTCTGCTAATGCGTCCGTTTCGAATGTCATAACATAGCTAGGTAGTGGTTTAAATCCTAAAAATGGCACGTGTGTGTGTTTGGATGAGGGGGGTTAGTGTGTGTGCAATTTTGTGTGAGGGAAATGTCCCTTTTGGCAACTGGGAGAACACACTACAGGATGCACATTACCCTTTCTAAACACAGATGATGTCAGCACCCTATAAGTACAGCAGGAGAAGGGAAGCCTCCCAGTAATACAAATAGCGCGCTCTGCTAATGCGTCCGTTTTGAGTATCATAACATAGTTAGGTAGGGGTTTGAATCCTGCAAATGCTCAGTGTGTGTGGAGGGGGCTAGTGTGTGTGCAAGTCTGTATGAAAGAAATATCCCTTTTGGCAACTAGGAGAACACATGACAGGATGCACATTCCCCTTTCTAAACACTGATGATGTCAGCACCCTATAAGTACAGCAGGAGAAGGGAAACCTCCCAGTAATTCAAATAGCGCACTCTGCTAATGTGTTTCTCCCGAGTGTCATAATATAGTTAGGTAGGAGTTTGAAACCTGTAAATAGCATGTGTGTGTGTTTGGATATGGGGACTCTGTGTGTGTGCAATTCTGTATGAAAAACATGTGCTTTTTTGAAATCAGGCGATCACACTACATGATGCACATTACCCTTTCCAAACAGTGATGATGACAGCACCCTATACATACAGCTGGAGAAGAGACATCTGCCAGTGCTCAGAATAGTGCAACCTGCTACAGCGTCACTCTCAAGTGCCATAACATATTTAGGTAGGGGTTTGAAACCTGCAAGTGTGTGTGTGTTTGGATGTGGGGAGTTTGTGTGTGTGCATTTCCGTATGAAAAACAGGTTAGTTTTGGCAATTAGGAGATCACACTACCTGATGCACATTACCCTTTCAAAATACTGATGATGTCAGCACCCTATAAGTACAGCCAGAGAAGAGGCACTATCTAGTAATTTGAATAGTGCGCTTTGCTAATGCGTCTCTCTCACGTGTCGTGACCTTAGTTTGGTAGGGGTATGAATCCTACAAATGGCAAGTGTGTGTGGGGGTAGTAGGGTGTGTGTAAATGCAAGTGTGAGAGAACAGATCCTTTTGGCAAATACTACAATACACCAGATGCTGCATATTCCCCCAGTAAACACAGGGGATGTCACCACACTATCAGCACAGCCAAACAGGGCTAGTTGGCCAGTAATACTAATAGTGCGCTCTGCTACTTGGTCTATTACCATTGTCAGAGTACAGATAGGTATGTTTTGGTAACCCACAACTGCCACTTGTGGTTGTGTCACACATTATGACCTTGTGTGGGTCTTTGTACATAACAATGCATGCCATTGCCTAAACCAGCAATGGCATTGCACACATGATGTATGTGTGTGACACATACACATAAATACCTGTGACCTGCAGTAGTTACCATGTCTGACACATGCCTCGAGTGGATAAATGGTATTTGCAATGTATACCAATATGACTGTGTCTTACTGTGCAGGGGCCGTACGCGGTATGTGTCTATACAGTGTGGGTGTATATGGTAAAATACCTACAGCAGGGGATACACATCTGGTCTGGGCCATATAGTCTACATGTAGTCGATGTACAGGTGCTGCATGTTCCCACCTGTTGTGGGAGTGGTAACATGTCATTCCACTGCAATTCAGTGACCACATGCTGTGAACCCTTCAACTAGTGTGTTGTAGCTACAGTAATGCTCACGCACAATGTTTGGCTGGATGCAGTCCAGCCATATAAAGACAGTTCTTGAGACTGTCATATTGCCAGTGCTGTTATGGAGGATAGGTGGTCTTCCTGTGTATGGTAGGGTTGTGTGTGCCAGGCTATGAACCAGATGGCAGTCCGATACACTGTTAGCTGTACATGACTAGGCCCTGATGCTTTGTGCTGTGGCAACAACCTGGAGGTGTGTGTATCTGTGGTGCCTTGGGATACCACCTCCCTGTCCATGTGTGTTACATGTGTAGGGGACGACAGGCATGGTATGGGGCATAACCTGTCAGTGATGGATAACACCTGTGAGCCATGAATCAGGACTCTGGTACTGCACAGACATTGCAGTTCACCATGCTGAGGACAGTGTCCAGTGCATGCATCTTGCGATGTACACTGCTGGTGTTGTATAGCAGCACTGTTAGTGTCCTAACCTGTGTGATACCCGCGGAGGTGGCTATGTAATCCGTGTCCTGCAGCATAAGGCAGTATGTGTGTATCAAGGAGCTTTGCCAATATACATCGGGCCATGGGTGTCACGTGCAAGATGACCCTTGCACATCATTGTGGCTTCCCTAGCATGTAAGCACACATTGACAGCCAGCGGATACCCTATGAATGACATTGGAGACTGAGCAGAATGTAGACATACAACACCCTTCCTAAATATAGTGGTAGCATACCTGGTGAGGGTATGTTGGCAACCAAGATCAGGCTCATACTGGCCCATGCCACATGCTGAGAGATCCATTCTATGTTCCCTATCATGTAGTCCAGGGAGGTATGTCTCAGGTCAGCCATAGTGGCATGGTCAATGAGTGAGTCATATGTGTCCATGCCTCTGACTGACCTGTATGCATGTGTTCTGTGGTGGACCATAGTGCCCCTGAGGCATATCACTGTGACCTTCACCAGATACAGCCTGTTGAGTGGGACCCCAGTGCAGCACCCAAGACAGGTACCTGACACATCTGTAGCAGGTGTGTTGTGTAGCCCTACAGGCTGTGAGTGTGTGGCACACGGGATGTGTGTGCCATGTGTGGCATGTGCTCTGTTCCGATGGAACATATGCCTGTGTGCCACCTGCGGAGGTGTGTGATGCTCAGGCATGATGCTATTCTGAGTCCCCACGTATGCCCCAGTGTGTTCAGCATGCTGTCAGTGTGTGTCTATGTCTGACTTGTATTGTAGTCACTGTAATATGACATGCCACCTGACAGGGTATGGCATTACTGGGTTCAGAGAGCTCAGTCCCCAGATTGGCTGTGTGGTGGCATCCCACACATGTGTTGTACATTCCTGGCCAAGGGTGATGGCTGACTGCATACATGTGGCAGCTGTGACATTGCCACATGACTCACATAAACCACAACTGGACCATAGAGGTGATTCACAGGTTACCTTTGCACATGCTACCCTAGTAGTGTGATTGCCATGGTGAGTACCAACACATAGGGCCAATGGGGAACAACATACTGAAGGTGTGTATGTGTGGGTGTACTGCTACTGTTTCATAGCACTGGCATATATCACTGCACACGTGGGTAAATGACAGGTAAGACATGTGCAATGTGTCACAGGCAACGTACATGCGTACAGGACAGACAGTGACGTTCTGTCATGTGTAAACTTGACATACGTATCATATGCTATGCAGATGTCACTAGGAGTCTACAGAAGCACTGTAACTCTGCATTGCAGGTGTCAGCAGTGTTCCAGGGAACCCCAAGCGAACATGCATGCAAACAAAGCTACAGTAAGCAGGGCTGGAAGTAGTGCATTGTACAACAAAGAAGGGGTAACAATAACAGTAAGTAACAATGCAAATATGTAGGCACTATCAACATGTAGCCAGGAATACACAGCACATATGCCCATGGTAGAACTGATATTATGTCATAGTTAATTGTGATTTGGATTACATTGGTACTGCACCCATATCAACATGCGCAAACATCCACATTGCATAGTCGTTGTGGGCAACTTGACACCATTACTGTACATGTCCTCCATTGCATATCACTACTTGCGTTAGCTTCCCCCCTGTGCTACCCATGTATGCGGCTATCTGTTGACATCCTTACCACCGGCATGCAATTATGTGCAGCTGTTACACTTTGGTACGTACTATGGGTGCAGATGACAATTCGGGACATTCATACGGTTACTGCATCAGGCATGCTGGGATATACACACAGTCATATCAGCACACTGTACTGTTACCAACATGATACTACTAATACACTTCTATGTAGTCACCCTGTGCATCAGCAACGTGTTTACCTGTTCCCTCAATGATGTTGGAGATTGCAGTAGGTGGCACAATGTCATCATATGCACAGGGTGTGAATTAGGTATGCCTGAGTCTGCCACTGATACCACCAATTGACATATGTGTGTATGTGTGTTGGTGAGGGGCAGCAGTACAGGGTGGGGCACTGTTGATGCAGTGTGTGCGTGTATGTGGTCGCCCTAGGTGTTAACATTTCGCATGTGTGTATGCACGCACACAGTTCCACCTCATGGCTGCCATATACAGGGGTTTGTGGACAGCCACAGACTGCACCTGGCAGGTCATACAGATCAGTGTCTGTGGGCATGGACACGGTACTTGTGCCTGGCAGGGGTGCTACGGACCGTATCCAGTACTAAGCAAGACTGGGTACTGTCATCAGAAGCGGGAGTGTGTTGAATGGACACAGGTCCCTGTTGGGACTGTCCAGAGCCACGTGCACGTGGTCTCCTGTGGCGTTCCGATGACAGCACAGACCCAGCATTGCTGGGGCTGCTGCTGGCACTATGGGGACGTGCGTGGGCCTGTTGCCATCCGCGCCGACTGCCAGCTGCTGCTGTTGCTGGCATACGGCCACGTCGACGCCGCAAACGTCCACCATTGCCCTGGCTCATGGACATTTGGTTGTGGAACTGCTGTAATATGTCCCCACAACGTCTGTCTATGACATCGGTGAAATTACGGATAGCATCCGCGATGTCACGCATACTGTCAGTCATGGCTGTGCGACATGCTCTCAGCTCCCTCAGACCCTGTCTGGTGTACCTTTCCATACGCAACTGTGCCTGCATGACAGCCCGAAACATAGCTGAGGTTGACAGACCTCTTTGGGCATGTCTGCCAGAGGCAGTACGCCCACGGATGCTCCCACGAGAACCCATGGGCAACTGTCTGTGTGGTACCATCGCAGGACCCTGCCCATGGCTGCTGTGTGGGGACGCATGTGCCACAGGTACCACATTACCCTGGTCAATGCCCATTGTATCCTGTCCATCACCTAGGGACAATGGTGACAAAGGATGTACTGGCAGGATGACTGTGCGCAATGATGGGGTTGACAGCTGTGTACTGCCAATTGGCTGACCAATGGCGGACCCTGACACACCTTCCTGTACCATTACACAGATATCATCATTACCAGTACCTGTGGCACCAGATTCAGGTTCCCTGCTGCAGGACACCAGAGCAGCACCAGAACCTGTGGGAGGAAGACAGGAAACACAGTTTACAGTCTCCACACATTGTTACCAGTGATGCACTTATGCACACATGCACACATGCATACATGGACACATGCACACATGCACACATGGACACAGGCACACATGCACACATGGACACAGGCACACATGCAGACATGCACACGTGGACACATGCACACAGGCACACATGCACACATGCACACATGCACACATGCACACAGGCACACATGCACACATGCACATGTGGACACATGCACACGTGGACACATGCACACATGCACATGTGGACACATGCACACATGGACACATGCGCACAGGCACACATGCACACGTGGTCACATGCACACATGGACACATGCACACATGCACACGTGGTCATGTGTACACATGCACACATGCACACGTGGACACAGGCACACATGCACACATGCACACATGCACACGTGGACACAGGCACACATGCACACATGCACACGTGGACACAGGCACACCTGCACACCTACACACATGCACACATGGGCACAGGCACACCTGCACACATGCACACCCTGCAGTATGCACACAGAGCACTACTGAGTTACACTAGTGTTACTAGCACTATCAGGACTATTATAGGTATTGTTAAACACACTCACCAGCATGGATGGCCTGC
Organism: Protopterus annectens; assembly: GCF_019279795.1. NCBI lineage: Eukaryota > Metazoa > Chordata > Ceratodontiformes > Protopteridae > Protopterus > Protopterus annectens. Next base: position 1,085,339,109 of record NC_056739.1, on the reverse strand, counting down.
CTTGCTGTAACCCCGGAGGGACCTGCAGAAATGATGAGATTAATGTCAGTGGGCACAACTGTGCCATTGATACTGCATATGATACAGTGCAGTAGTACACCAGTTGCCTTTCACACGTCAGCTGCTGATATTGCCAATATCACACATGCACAATTACATACTATGTTGACAGCTACATACCACGGACACACCTTACACATGCATAAACTAACAGTGTACAGAACAGTCAAATGTACATATGGCATATTACCTGCATGCTCCATGTTGTGCTGCTGTGTGGATCCAGCCTCCATCATGATGCAGGTGTACTGCTGTTGCTGTTCCGGGGCTGGAGCCACAACACTTAGGAGTAGCCCCTCCAGTCTGGTGAGGGGGGGATGTGTGGCCACCCCACCTCCTGTGGCAACCTGTTGCCTGTGGCTATCCGACTCACGCTGACGGACACTTCTGATTAAATCACTGCAGTGATGTCGTACCTGCTCATATGTCCTATTATGCGTGCCAATGTCATTTACCCTACAGACAAGGTCTTACCACTGTGCAGCCCTCTCCTGCTGATTCTGACTGGTGCGGGAAAACAGTATGTCATACTCCCGCACCAGGCTCTGGTGTATCTCCTCATCTTCCGCTGCAGAGTAGGCGGGATTACGCTGATGCGCCATCTCCCTGGAAGAGAACACAAACAGGATATCAGCAGACTATGTCAGCAATATATGGCACACATACTATACATGATACTCATGTGTAGTGATATACTACTACTCCCATATGTTGCATGTGTGTGTGTCGTGGTGGATACACAAGTACATGGCCAGATATCAGTGCTCAGCTAACACCTGTGCAACAATACCTGCCACATTACACACAACATAGTAGCATGCCCTATCGGTCAGCACACACTGACAGGTCCAATGCACAACCTCACTCTGGGGGTTCATCCCAAGGTACTGTATGTGGGACACCATCCACTAGTGTGATGTGGACACAAGTTACTCGGCCTGGATATACATATCCCACCACCAACACCAGCACAGTAGACTACTTTGATATGTATGTGATTAGACAGTTATTCACTTGTTAGGACTGAGATGGTATCCATGCAGCACACTGGGCCAGTGGAAGCCACAACCCACACTGCTGACCCCTTTGCAAATGCTTACCATGGACATGCCACAGATTGCATGGAACTTGCACACACATTTCTAACCCAGACCCTATGCACAAAGGTTAGGCATCCTGTCCGGTGGACCCCAGACAGAGGCAGATTGTATAACAATAGCAGGAGGCTACTGCAGGACAGAGCAGATTCACATTAAGGGAAGGCATCTGTGGTCAGCACTGGTACTACACTACGGTCTCTCATAACAACGGCCACGGCCTATTCTGGGAGGGAAATGGCCACAAACACTATGGATAACCACAAGGCCTTCTTCAGTTATGTTACACATATGGACCAAATGCCTCAGATATGCTCTGCGTTAATACACACCTACTTAACATTCACCAAACACGCAGGTATTGGCAACATTCTTGCAGACAGGTTCGGTGCACGTATCCCCCCTCCTTCTCCCCCACCAGTTGAAATACTTATCACAGCTGTATGTAACCTCCCTATCATCTCACATGTCCAGGTGAGGGCCGCCCTCAGCAAAGCAGCATCACTGTGACCTGATGGTATCCCTGGATGTGTGCTACCTACACGCCAAGAGGACATACAACCGCATATAAGACTGATAATCTTGGCCATACTACAGGATATGTACCTGGACACTGGCATACAGCAACAGTGGTCCCACACCACTAAGGAGGCACCTCTACTGACCCTGGGAACTACCACATCATATGCATAACTGGCCTGGTCTGCTAAGCTATGGAATTATTCAGTATGGGATGCATATGCAGTGATATCGGGCACCTGCAGACACTTGTTCCCAGCCAGTTTGCCTTTGTGATGGGCTGATCCTGCCTTTTGAACCTGGCTGACCTTTCAAAGCAGTCACTACAGCCATTGCTGAGGGCAACGCACAGACAACTGCTGCCAGGATCATGGCCTAACACTGATTGACATGTAATGTATAGTCATCCCCTTTTGGTGGAACTACGTACACACAACATATCACATGGACATACCTATAGATACAGACCTATGACACATTTGGAGGGTTCACAGTATGCACACTATTAACCTGCTACTTTGCATTATCTGTGTTTGTTGCAGCTGGTTGCGTTACCACTGCTTCTGCTTCCTGCTGCTACTGTCACTGCTGACAACTTAGGGTCACAGTGTGTAGCGTGTTTTTTTTTTTTTTTCTCTCTGTCTCGGTTTGTCTCTCTCCCTCTGTCTGCTTCCAGACAGTGCAATGAATGTATCCATGTGATGGCCTCTGCACCAATTGTAAGCCAGCATTTGCTAATTGCATGCAGCCAGTCGTGTACTGATTGCAGTTCTCACTGTGATTTCAGGACAGTGCTATAAAAGGGTATGTGAGATAGGCATTGCCCTTTCAGATTGTAAGGGCAGGGACCATGCTGGTATGCTGTGGACACTGTTCTGTGAGTGTAAAGGTTAGTATCTCTCTCATGATTCAGGCTGTGTTGTAGATTCACATTTTTCCATTCCTCTCTCCTGTTCCCTGTAGTAAGTGTGTATGCACAATGACACCTACAACTATATATAGATATATATTTATATATATATATATATATATATATATATATATATATATATATATATGTAAATATACATACATTTATATATGTACATTAACTGACATTATTACCTACAAGCTACCAACTAGCATGGCTGTTTCTGTTCACACACTACTATTATGGGAATCCAGTAGTTTTGACAGTAATTCTAAATGACATGCTTTGTGTATTACACATCCTATATTCCGTTTATATTCATCCCTACTATTACATGTTATATTTATTTTAGCACAATGTTCTTGTATAAGAGTCATGGCTTAGTGGTAGGTCATACAGATTACTGCTTCCAAGGTCCTGGGTTTGGGACTGACAGTGGGATTTTATTTTGCTTTTGAACTGACTACAGGACCTGTCAATCAAAGTGACTAAGGCACTTTTAAGCAGTTGTAACCGGGTTAGCGCTGGTTTGCGCGGAGCTCACGCATGCGCACTGGTGGTTAGCTCCGCGCACACACGCGCACACCTGCTTACAACTGCTTAACAGTGCTTACTCTGGCGCACACCCGTGCTATTTTCTTTGAAAGAAATGAAAATGGGGAGACAGGAAAGTGGTACAAAAGGGGTCACAAAGAGGGTAAGACAGTAGGGAAACAAGCTTGGGATTTGCAGGAGGGATGTAGGTAAGGCCCATAGCTGCCCATTTCTTCATCAGCAACAGCTGTGCATATGTATGTAATTTGGTGTGACATTTGAAACCTTCCACCCCTGAGAGAGGTGTCAGGACAACAATAATACTTATTGTACAGCCAATTGTAATTGATAGTTTCCATGTCCAGCAGACATGTGTGCGGAATGGGCAGCTATGTATGGGGCGTAATTTTTTTGTGGATACAGAGTGCCCTTTTTTATTTATTTATTTTTTTTCAGGTGAGAGTGGTATGTCTGGTGAAGGAAGTCGGTACAGCTGGGGAGGTAGGTTGGGTAGGTAAACAGACAAGACAAACAAGACGCATACAGGGGCAGTGTATGACACGTGTGGGGGGGGTTACACAATTGACGGGGACGGAGGTTTGTATATCCAGAGCCCATGAGCCCACAGATGGCAACAGTGGAACTGATATCCCACCCATAGGCAGTTGCCACTGTTCCTTCAATGCCCAGGACGGGGCTGTGCTGGGGGCTGTGTAGGCCGGGCAACTGGCATGCCCATAAGTTGTGACACCTGTGCCTCAAGCTGGCATAGGGGCTCGAGAACAGAGTCCCGGATCTCCCTACGCACCACAGTCCGGACGCTACGGAGGGTGAGTGGTGGTTCTCCTCCGGCCACACTTGCAGAGGGGGGTGAGCCCCATCCCCTGCAGCGCTTCCACCCGCAGGTGGCACAGGGCCACCGGAGGAGGGTCCAGACTGGGCACTAGTGCCAGGTGCACTCGCCAGCTGAGGTGGGAGAGGTGGGTCCGCTGGAACCCGCCTTCCCTGTCGTCCTATGTTTTGCATTATGTCATGACAGTTTGGGTTAGTGACATATAATACCATTCACAATTAGTTGTAACAGCATGCATTAGTATTCCCATTAACCAAACACCCAGATATTCACACCATTGAACAGCGAGCATAACACATGCATAATTTGAACAGCAGTACACAGACCAACAACATGCAGGGTTGATTGATGGCAACAGGCCATCAGGTTTGGATATATGAACAGGGCAGATGCATCAACGGACATCCAAATATATATGACCCAACAGGACAAATGTCCAGGGGTGTTAATTGTGATTGCACATACCATTTTCACGTGGAATGGGTTATATGTGGTTATAGGGTGGGGTGAAGAAAATAATATTAACACCTTCGAATACCAATACATATGCTGTACATTTCTAATAGCTGCACATATATACACACTACTGTTCTAACTACAGTTTCCTATATGATAACTATTTCAACTTGGTGATAGGACTGTTACTGCAACATCAATGTACATTTTATTGTTCTTCATACACATTCATATCTAGCTTTGTTCAGCTACATCATCCTGCTACATTTGCTTTATATAGCTATAGACAGGTGTGGATGTTTGGTATATCAGACAATCATACTATCTGCATATTGCAGACTGAGAGCAACATATCCAGATTTTGGGATACACATTCCAGATGCAGCAACACTTTGAACATATTTTGCTGTTTGGTTTTGATTCTCACATGCATTTCATTCTGTCTTGACTGCAGTACACTTTATTCAGGGGTTATTACTTCTGTATTGCTGGATTGGGTTATATGTGGTTATAGGGTGGGGTGAAGAAAATAATATTAACACCTTCGAATACCAATACATATGCTGTACATTTCTAATAGCTGCACATATATACACACTACTGTTCTAACTACAGTTTCCAATATGATAACTACTTCTACTTGGTGATAGGACTGTTACTGCAACATCAATATACATTTTATTGTTCTTCATACACATTCATATCTAGCTTTGTTCAGCTACATCATCCTGCTACATTTGCTTTATATAGCTATAGACAAGTGTGGATGTTTGGTATATCAGACAATCATACTATCTGCATATTGCAGACTGAGAGCAACATATCCAGATTTTGGGATACACATTCCAGATACAGCAACACTTTGAACAGATTTCGCTGTTTGGTTTTGATTCTCACATGCATTTCATTCTGTACTGACTGCAGTATACTTTATTCAGGGGTTATTACTACTGTATTGCTGGATTCATGACACTTTCTCACACTCTCTCACTTGTTTTCATTTTACTATTCAGGATGGTACTTACTTCTAGGCTTTATTGACATGTTTTACCTATAGTTATTACAATCCTTTCCAGCAGTCTCACTTCTGTCATGTTTCAGTATTTCAACAGGGATATATTTCACACATGTGATTTCATCATCTTCTGCAGCTATACTTTTCAGCCTGCTGCAGGTTGTGTACTATTTTCTTACAGGTGGGGCATTTTTATTTCAGAATTTATGTCAGACATTTTCATTTTTCTGTTTGGATTACAGACTGCAACACACTTTTGTAATCAAGCAATACTTGCAAACACTTTAACACTGTTACTTGCACATTTTATTACTTAGTGACTACACTGCACTCTTTTGCTGACTGTCATACTTTTATATTTCTTTACAGTTACTGGTAGTGGATTACTGACCTGCCTGGTGGCGCAACTGCACCAGCCTATCGCCATAGGCTCTGTGGTTCACAGAACGGACACCTGCAGCTGTAATATAAATGAAGTAATATTGGAATACACATCTCCATAATATCAGCTAGTTTAATTTCTTACATACATAATTAAATGTAACTTACTCAGTAGTGGGGCGTTGGGCATTTGCCGGGCCTCCTGGATCCAAAGGTTCAATTGGTCCTGCTTGCATCTCTTCAGGTCCGCATGGTGGTGACAAACCTGCTCACCAGTCCTTAGAATCCCTGTGGCACTGGTGAGATCATGAGCCAACCGGTCCCACGCCTCAGCCCTATATGCTCCCCACAGGACCTGGCCCTGCATGAGTTGGGCCTCATGATTGTAGACTAGGAGCCAGACCATGTACCTGGACTCCTCAATGCCCCACCTCTGTGCTCGAAAGCAACTACCCTCACCTACTCCTGTCATTCTGGCTGCAAGTCAGTTCTACAATCGTTTATGCTGTGTATTCCCGCCTGTGGGGCTTATGTAGTCCGTTTTTCCCGCACATATCTGTGATTGGCCAATTTGGAATTGTATCAACTTCACTAAACCTGCATTGTCATGCTCCAGTTTGTATTCATTCCTATATATTAGCTATTATTGCATTTATAGGTACTGCTGTCATGGCTTAGTGGTTCAGTACCTTGACTATGGTGTATAGTATCCTGGGTTCGAACCTGGCCACTACTTTTTATTTTTTATGACTGTCTAGACAAGATGAGGGGTGTGTCTGTGTAAAGGCTGTTTTGATACGGCTTGCTCAACGTTGCCCGTCGGTTAGCTTGTTTGCGCGGTGCGCAGCTCCGCGCAAACGGGGTACGCTGGTTTAAGCCTCATTTGGCTATCAGCACGCATATTATGCTCAGCTCAGTTAGGGGCACATAGATTTAGTGTGTTAAACCACTGCTCAGCTACAGGCACTCATTTTGCACCAGTTAAACCACTGCTCACCTACGGGCAGATGCACTCACCCTGTTAAACTGTAGCTCAGCTATGGGCACATCTGGCATTTTTTATTGTTTTGTTACCTCACATTTCTTCCATATAAATGGGCTATTTCATTACATTTTACATAAAATGTGATTTTATGTGTACATATTTGTCAGGGACTTGTTTCGTGCTTATTTTGCTAAAAATAAAAATTGGTGTTGTAGGGGCTCGAACCATGAATGCCTGCTCTTCAGCCAACATCTCTACCACTACGCTATTGCTTCTTGGCTTACTTTGCATATTTAGTTCTTATATGCTTTCCCACTGACTGCTAACTGTAGCGCTCTGGCACGCCACAAGAACGCACTCACGGTTAAACATCTTTACAATTTAAAAAAAATTATGAGATGTTCATTTGTACATTTTATGTTCGTAGTCTGTGGGGGCATGTGTTGTGTTGTGTTTATTCACATTTCCATGTACTCTGTCGTAGGTGTTTACTTTGGGCACTTTTACTCTTCTGGGGGCGTGTCCGCTTACAGGGCTCGGCCTACAGACACGCCCCCTACTGTCTTACATGGACCGTGTTAGCCTTAGGTGTGATTCAGCATGCTCTCATGAATATGCAGAGCATGCTGACATCACTCCGTTTAACTGCAGCCTCTGTGTATGAGTTATAACTCTTACACGGAGGCTTTGTGAATCCTGCCCTGTTTGTTTCTTTAAATATTGCTGGTCCAGGTATGGAGCCTCTTTCCTAGTCTTTAAAAGGAAGGAAGTTACTCTGGTACAGTTTCTGACAAAGTTCCTGTGTTTTGGAATGAAAGCTCTAAAACTGTGGTGAATAAACATTCAGCTAGGACTTTTGGTGTGGCGTTTTTTATTTTCAAATTTATATAAATGACAACAAACCACACCGACACAATCCTAGTTGTAGGCATTTTACATCACAAGTCATACTGACACACTCCCAGTTGCCAACATTATACATCACTTATAATCTACCCAATCGTTTTCAGTCAAACATTACACAGCTCATTTAAGTCCTGCCTTCTTTTAAACCTCATTGCTCGCCTGTATGTATTGTTCCCACAATTTCCATTTTTTCCTATGCTGTTTGCTCCTGCCTTTTTCTAAAGATCTCAGTTCCAGTTGTTTTATCTCTGTTACTATATTATTACTTCTAATATAGTTCATTTAGATTTTGATTTCCATTTTCTAGTAATTGCTTTTTTGACAGCCACCATAATTAGAGACAGCAAGGCCTTAGCATATCTAGGCAATTCTGATTTTGTACCACAGCTCAGAAAAATCATCTCTCTTGTCACATCAATATACCCACCAGCATCTCTAACAGTGCATCCAGCAGGGAATCCTTAAAGTCCGTCAACTCACTGCACTCCCAGAAAATATGTTCCCAGTTACCTCTTTCTTCCCTGTCACACCTCCAACATTTGCTATCTACCAGAGGAAAAATTCTCTGAAGTCTACTTGAGGTCTAAAAATAACTATGTAAACATTTCCAAGCAAAAATCCTACAGTTTCTAGATTTTGTTACATATTTAGGAGACATACATATATCCTGTCATTGTTTCTTTATGAGTTGCTTATCCAATCTCTCTTCTCAAAACTTCTAACCTCCTCTGATTGATTCTTACAGTTATCATACAATATTTTATATGTTCTACTAATTATTCCTTTTTTAATGGCAGCTTCTTTTCTACATTCTACCAAAAACTATACCGGTGCTGATCATTCATTTAGGACCCCCTATTTCTTTCTCTTTGCCTATACTCTGATATCAATCCTTGATAGGGAAGGCAATCTGTAACCAGCAGTCCAAATAACTTCTTGGCATCTTCCCATTCTATCTTCTTTCCCCTCTCTAGTTATTTACTCCCAATACCTTGGTTCCTTTGCCAGTTTTCTCCAATAAATTTCATCTCTCTATTGCCTATTGTCTATATCTCTAATTGCAGTCATCCTATCATCAGTCTCTCCTTTCTCCATTCCTGTGTTGGCTTAGTTCTTAGAATACTTTCTGCTACTTTATGGATATAATATTTCATATAATTATTGTTATTCTCTTTCAACACCTACATCCAAAATCCCAGTCTCTCCTTGTTTATTGAGCTCCCCCCATGGTTCAACATCATCCCTTTCCATTTTTTTGAATTATAGTTTTCTACTTGTGCTATATAAAGGATCCTTAACTGCGTAGCTCTGAAATATCCTTCAAATTGGGTAATCCCAACCTGCCGTGTTCTACTGGAAGAATCAGCTTATCCCACTTGACACTTGCCATCTTCCCCTCCCAGATAAAGTCCTTCAGCTCTTTATTAATTACTATACACAACTTCTCCTCTGGTTGATACAAATATCCCTGACCTGTGTATAATACTAAAGGGACTAAAGACATTTTGATTGCTTGTATCTTACTATCCATTTCCATATAACAGAGCTTCCATTTTCTCAGTTTTTGTATCATCTTTTGTTTAGTCTCTTCCCACATATACTTAGTTACTACACCAGAATAATTTTTAATCCATACTACTAAATACTTCATTTTATCATGTGCCTATAAGTAAGGATATTTCTAAACCAATTTGTGAGTGGATACATAATTTACCACTACTGTTTTTGTTTTAGCTTCATTAAATTTGTATCCTGAAAAGATATGAAACTGTCTCAAAATGTTCCACAACACTGTACTGTCACTTTCTGGTTTTGTGAGGAATAAAATAATATCATCTGCAAACAGAGCCAGCTTTTCTTGATTACCATACCAATTATATCCTTGAATTTCTGAGTCCCTTATTTTCTTTGCCAGTGGTTCAAAATATAATGCAAATAAAGGGGAAAGAGGACACCCCTGCCTGGTTCTTCTGCTCAAAAGCCCACCCACTTTAATTTTTGCCTCTGATCCCTCATGTATCCTCCTAATCAACCTTATCATTTTTTCAGGAAATGCAAATGCTTCCATTGCCCTGCTCATAAAGTCCCAACCTACTCTGTCAAATGCTTTCTCTGCATGAAGACCCACCCACAACAATTAATTTTTTTACATTCTGCTTCCCTCTGGATTATCAATATTCTGTTAATGATGTCAAATGTTTGTCTTCCCTCCACAAAACCACATTGATCCATATCTATCAATGTTGGCATTACTTCTGTCATTCTTTTAGTCATTATAGAAGTAAACACTTTATAATCATGGTTAGTATTGAAATTGGCCTGTATGAAGCTGGGTCCAATGGATCTTTACCCTTTTTATGTATTACAGCTACCACTGCTTTCTTCCAGGATATTGGTACTTCCCCTCTCTTAAAATACTGCTAAACAAAACCTTCCAGATCTTTATCAGTTTTCCCCTTCTAGCTTCCAAACATCCACAGGAATACCATCCATTCCTGGGGACTTTCCTGTAGATTGGGTTATACATCACAATTTTTATCTCATCTCCTCATATCCTAACCATTAGTAATTCAGTCTCATCTACCTCTAACCTTGTCATATTTAACTCTTCCATAAACATTTCCATTTGTATCTTTTCTTGATTTTTATATTTCTCTACTTTATACAGACTTTCATAGAATTTTGGAAATATTTCTAATACCTCTACAGGATCTCTTGTTACCTTCCTTGTTATAGGCTCCCTAAGTTTGGCAACAGCCTTTTCTACTTTCTGTTGCTTGAGTTGTTGTGCTAAAAGTTTTTGTTCTCTAGTGTTATAATTAAAAAACAGTTGTTTAACAGCAGACTTTCTAAACTCATGCATATTATCAAGGTAATCCCTCATCTTCTTCTTAGCACTCTGCAGTTGATCCTCTCTTCTTGTTCTGTGAGATTTCCCCAATTCTGCAATACTTTAACATTTGTCAGTCCCTCTAAATAATTCTTGTTACTACTTAGCCATAGCCTACTTAACCATAGCTTCCTTTCTTTTATTTATTTATTTTTTTCCCATTCCTAGACCTAGAGTAATAAGCAAATCCTACACTAATGGGGGTGGGGAACACTAGACAACAAGGATACTCTGTATTCTGTAGGATATATAAAATAATGTGTGGTAACTATAAAAATCAATCAGAAGAGGTTGAAAAAGATTGGTAAAAGAGAATGGAAATGTAATATACAAAGGAACAATGGAAGGACATTTGTATGGCTCTCAAGCATGCAACTAAGTCCAAAGGGTTTGGGATATTCACATGGAAGTGTTTACATAGGTATTTTATACACCAAGCAGAATTCTTCTTCAGGTAGATAGCAAATGCTGGAGGTGTGACTGGGAACGAGAGAGGTAATTGAGAACACGTTTTTGGAAATGCAATGAGCTGGTTTTAAAAATTACTTGCAGAGTACTTTGTCATTACTTTGTACATCTGGGGAGCAAATTGTTGTAATTAAGGAAATTATTCTTTTGAGCTAGGATATAGGAATTGAAATGTCTAGGCATATTAGGTCCTTAATAATTTTTAATGTTATAGGCTGCCAAACAAATTCTAGAAAATGGGAATCAGAATCTAAACAAACTGTAGCTGAAGTATTGAATACTGAAATGTAGATAAAAAGATTAGCGGTACTACTTTTAGAAAAAAGGAAAGAGCAAATTACATGGGATTTGTGGGAAAAATTCATGCAAGATAGTGGTCTGGAGGAGGAGGTATGAAATTTAAGGTAAGACAGGACTTTAGTAATTTATGTAATATTTGAGTGAATTGTGATATAGAGAAATATTGCCAGCCCAGCTATCTGGAATGTTGTAAATAATTCTGCGTCACTTGTGAATATTGATATGATTTATACAGAACTGTATCTTATGTACTGAGCTAAAACATAACCACAGCATGCCCTGCTGACTTAGAACAGAAATGCATATAAACTATATACCTGTGCAAATGTATGTTTTAACAGTAGAAACTAGAACATACAGAGTTAACTTACAAAACTTCAAGAAAATAAGTTGAAATTAAGTTGCTTTATGATTGTGCTATAAAATATGTTATCTCTCAGTTTCAATTCAGTAACAGATACAATGTCTAGAGCTAGAAGTTTTTTGTATTGTCTTGAAACAAAATTAATTACTAGGTTTCAAACGTAAAAGCATTGTATTGCTTTATGACTTCCTAGCAACTGCAAAGATCTGATAGATATGTATTTCTCACATAGAGATGTTAAATTCTGTTAGTTTCTGTTTAGTCTGGGAACTGAAGTCAGGTGACAAAGAGTGATGTCATCTAAGCTGGCCCAGCCGTAATGTTTGATATTAATTTGGGAAGTCTCTCAGAGAGAGACTGGGCATTTTGTATTTTGTCTTTGACCTGGAAACATCCACTCATCATCATCACCACCATCTGCACTTGCCTTGCTGTAAGTAAGATTTAGGGCATAGTATCTCTTTTAGATATAGATAGAAATATAATAAAGATTAGTTTAGATGTTTTCTGTCTTTATTTGAGACTGTCCTGCAATGTTATTTTAAATACTTCCTGTGATTTTGAACTCTGAAGTTACTGTGTTGATTGACTGAGCATTATCTTCTTATTTTATTATTTATTATTAAATATATTTAAACCTATCTTTGTGGCTGATATTTGTGAGACATATTTAAGCTCTTAGAGTACTTGCATATTTATTTGGTGACACTGTGCAGGCCACTCTAATAGTCTTGCTTGGTCAGACTACCATTTGGATAATAGTAACATTACACAGTAGGATTGGACACCCTTTGTAAGGGCCTTATAGTACCTGATAAGTAGGGGTTGGTGGCAGTGGAAGCTACCTTATAGTCTGGGAAGAAGGGGGTATAGCTAGTAAACCTGTGCCAGCCTTCCCCAGGTGCATGTGTGTTTGTATATAAATCAAATATCAAAGTGTGTGTATGTCAGCTACTTGGGCAGGGACACAAAGCACTGGTTGGACAGAGAGAGTGCTGGAGGTACTGACTTGGTCCTTCGGCTGAGATCTTAAACCTATAGCTGTGCCAGTGGGAAGTGTTATTGGGGATCTGGAGAAAGAGGGAGAAACCAGCCCCAGACTGACTGTGGTCTCTGTATACTCTTAAGGGAAATTGCACTTTACTGTGTGTGTACTTATCATTCTCGCAGTGTGTACATTCCTTAGCTATTGCCAGTGGTGAGGATTGAGGCTCCTTGATTACTGGGCTAGTGCAGGGACATCACATATTAATTGGTGGACAGTGGTGAGATAGCCACATCACAAATTAACTATTTAACTTGTAGTGGTGTGGATACTGAATTCCTGTAGCCTGTGTACAGTGGTCACTGAAGGTGTTTGTACTCTCAATCAGCCACAAAGTTAACATTCAGAGTTTCACATCACAATTGTTTTATTATTTTGTTAGCTTAGTTAGTCAAGAAGAGCAGGCAAGTATGTCAGCAGAGGAGTATGGCAAGCTGACAAAGAGCCAGTTGGCTGAGATGTGCCAGACTAAAGGACTGGTGCATGCCAACCTCACTAAGGCAGAAATGATTGTAGCTTTGGGGACAGCTGCATCACAGACCAGTGATCATGAGGACAACCAGGCTGGCCTTGGAAATGTACAACTCTCAGAAAATGGACAGCTCAACCTTTCCACAGAGGACTTAAAAATCTGTCTGGAGCTAAAGAGACTTGAGCCGGAGGCCAAGCATTTGGAAATAGAAGCAGCAGAGAGACTTAGACATATAGATGCTGAAGGAAATGAGAAACTGCGACATCTAGAGGCAGAGGAGAAGGAGAGGCAGAGGCAACATGAAAAGGAGATGCTGATCCTTCGCTAGAGTCATGAAGGTAATGTGGAAGGGAGTAACCAAACCCCAGAAGCAACAAAGGTCAGTAAATTTCTTCCACAATTTACAGAGGGGGATCATTTTGATAGTTTCATTCATATGTTTGAAATGGTATGTAAACAGTATAATGTTGACCAAGGGCTCTGGGTACAGTTCCTGACCCCCTTACTCCATGGTAAAGCTTTAACTCCTGTTTGTAAATTGTCTGGTACTCATTCCTTAAATTACAATATTGTGAAAAACTGTCTTTGAGAATGCTTTAAGTTAACACCTGAAGCTTATAGGAAAAAGTTTTGTGAGCATAGATGCAAGGCAGATGAAAGTGTGTATATGAATATGTTGCTGAACTAAGCACTTATTCTCATAGGGGGGTGAGTAGATGTCAGGTCACCCCTTTTGAAGGGCTGGTAGACCTTTTGGTGAAGGAACATGCCCTTAGTACTTTGCCTGAGGACATGACAATCTGGTTAGCTGATAGACAATGCAATACTGCAGATGAGTTGGGGAAGAAGGGAGACCTATACCTAGCAAGCAGGGCATCACTGCACAGGAGAGGGACACCCAGTGCTGCTCATGGGTCTAAGGAAACTCATGGTGGGCAGTCCAGACTGCCCCAACAGAGTCCACCAGTAGCAGAGGAAGCCACTAGTTCAGATACACATCCAGAACCAAGGGTTAAATGTTTTAAATGCAACCAGTGGGGCCATGTAGCATATAGATGCCCACAGAGGCAAGGTGGGGAACAAAAGGTGGAAGAGCCAGTAAGTGGGAATGACAAAATGCCAGCAGTAAGTTGTCTCAAGACGACAAGGGTACCAGACTACCACAAGAGGTTATATTCTATCTTAGCGGATGGGAAAGGGGCCACTGCTATGACAGACACAGCCTCTGACCTAACTATTGTGAAGCTTGCAATTGTTAAAGAAGAGGACTACTTGCTTGGCAGTCTCCTCCAGTCAGAGCTTCAGGAGGGACCTCATGGAGAGAGTGACTGCAAGGGCAGGTGTGAGTAGTAGTAGTACCCAGGTTGACAGTGAGGCACCGCTGTCAGAGAATACCAGACTTCCTGTGGGAGGTTAGCTGGGAAGGGTAACTAAGAGAGAGATGAGACAGGCTCAGCTCCCTAGACCATACATTACAAGGCCTGAGATAGGTACCTATTGAGGCACCTGATTCTCAAGGGAAGGGGGAATCTATACTGGGACAAAGGGTTACTGTATTAAGAATGGACCCTTGAGGCAGGGCTTGAGGGTGGAAACATACAGCAGCTGGTAGTGCCCAGAGCCTGCCATCTGACTCTTCTAGCCGTAGCCCATGATATTCCCTTTGTAGGTCATATGGGCATAAAACATACAAAGAGATGTATTAACAGAATTGTTATTGGCCTGGGGTTTCTAGAGATGTAACAGGGTACTGCAGGACCTGTGAGCAATGCCAAAAGGTAGGCAAGGTAAGAGACAAAGTGAAAGCTCCTTTGATGCCTTTGCCAGTGATTGAGGAGCCATTTCAGAGGGTAGCTATGGATAGTGTGGTGCCTCTGAGTACCCCACGTTCCACAGGGGAAAACTTATATCCTAGTGGTCGTAGATTATGCTACCAGATACCCTGAAGCGGTGTCTCTGTCCTCCATTGAGGCAGAAAAGGTGGCAAGTGCTTTGTTAGAGATTTTCAGCAGGTGACAGAGGTGCCAATTTCATGTCAGACCTGCTGGCTTGTCTGTGGAAGTACTGTGGGGTGAAGCAGCTAAAGACTACCCCCTACCATCCCCAGACTAATGGCCCTGTTGAGAGGTTAAACTCTACACTGAAGTCAATGCTACAGGCATTTGCAAACCAGTTTAAGAGGGACTGGGACAAATATTTGCCCTATCCGCTGTTTTCTTACAGAGATGTTCTCCAGGAATCCACATTTTTTTTACCCTTTGAGTTACTGTATGGGCATAGGGTGAGGGGACCTCTAGATTTGATTCGAGATGAGTGGGAGGGTAAGTGTGAATCCCACTAGGTCTCTATTGTGGCATATGTCCTAAACCTCAGGACAAGGTTCAGGGAACTCATGGGCTTGGCCCAGGGGAAACTGCAGAAGCCCAACAGCAGAAAAAGGTCTGGTATGACAGGAATGTTCGAGCTAGAGAGTATGCTGTAGGGCAGCAAGTAATGGTTCTCATTCCTGTCAGACACAACAAGTTGCAGGCAGCTTGAGAGGGACCCTACAAAGTGGCAAGGAAGGTCAGTGATGTTAATTATATGGTAGAACTGCTAGGCAGGAGGCAGGGGCACAAATTGCACCATGTTAACATGATGAAACCTTGCCATGATAGGGAGGGTCTTGTGTTAAGTATTTGCAGTGGATGGCAGGAGGAGTCTGAGGGGGATCTGGTAACTGATCTCCTAAGTGAGGCTTGGACTGACAACTCTGTGGAAGGGGTAGCAATATCCAGCAGCTATCCCCTACCCAGGTTCAAGAAATCTGAGCAGTGTTACAGGAGTTTGGGGACATATTCACTGGGAAACCAGGGTGTACCCACCTGGTACAGCACCATGTGGATACAGGACCCCAAAGGGCTATTAAGCAGACCCCTTATAGTGTGCCTGAGGGAGTCAAGCAGACTCTGAGGGAGGAGATACAGGAATGTTGGAACTAGGGGTAATTCAGGAGTCCAGCAGTCCCTAAGACTCCCTAGTGGTGCTGGTACCAGAGACGGATGGCAGGTTCTGTGTGGACTACAGGAAATTAAATCGTCACACAGATTCAGATGCTTACCCCATGCCTAGGACAGATGAAGACCTAGAGCAGCTGGGTGGGACTAAGTATCTTACCACTATTGATCTTACCAAGGGTTACTGGCAGGTGCCCTTGACTCCCAGTGCTGTAGAGAGGTCAGCCTTTGTGACTCATTTTGGCTTGTATGAGTTCATGAAGATGCCCTTTGGGATGAAAAATGCCCCAGCAACTTTCCAGAGGCTGGTAAATTGTATCCTAGCAGAGCAGGAAATTTTGCCCTTGCTTACCTAGATGATATTGCCATCTACAGCAATTCCTGGCAAGAGCACCTTCAGGGTGGTGCTGGGCAGACTACTAAGTGCAGGGTTGACCATTAAGCCCAGAAAATGTCAGGTGGGTATGGCAGAGGTCTTCTACCTGGGACATAGAGTGGGAGTGGTAAGATCAGGCCAGAACCTGCTAAAGTGGAAGTCATTCAGGCATGGCCTGCCCCTGTTACCAAAAAGCAGGTGAGGGCATTCTTAGGGACAGCAGGGTATAGCAGAAAGTGTTTCCCCAATTATAGTACCATAGCTGCTCCCCTCACAGACCTGACAAGGAAAGACAGGGCAGATAAGGTAGTATGGACCCCAGCATGTTTGCAGGCATTCCAGAAGCTTAAATGAGCTTCGGAGGACCCCTTGTGTTAGCTAGTCTAGATTACAGCAAATAATTTGTTGTGCAGATGGATACTTCAAACCATGGGGTGGGGGCTGTACTTAGCCAGGTTTCCTCAAAGTGAGAAGAGCACTCAGTGGTATATCCCAGTCATAGGCTCTAATCCAGGAAGGAATGCTATGTAGCTGTAAAAAAAGGAATGCCTAGCCATAGTGTGGGCACTGCAGAAACGTCAGCCTTATCTGTATGGAAGGAAATTCCTTGTAGTTACAGACCACAATCCCTTAACATGGCTACATCAAGCCAGCCAGCAAAATGCCAAGTTACTAAGGTGGAGCCTAGGGTTGCAAGCAGATAATATGACAGTGTAGCACCGCAGTGAGGTTAGCAATGCCAATGCAGGTGGGCTCTCAAGACAAGGAATGGGGTAAGTTATTCCCAGATAGGCTCAACCCTCTCAAGCAACCTTTCTCAAGGGTCACTTGAAAAACTAGCTTGAGTTTTTTTTTTTGGGGGGTGTGATATAGAGAAATATTGCTAGCCCAGCTCTCTGGAAATTTGTAAATAATTCTATGACACTTGGGAATATTGATATGATTTATACAGAACTGTATGTAATATACTGAGCTAAAACATAACCACAGCATGCTCTGCTGATTTAGAACAGAAATGCATATAAACTATATGCCTGTGCAAATGTATGTTTTAACAGAAGAAACTAGAACATACAAAGTTAACTTACAAAACTTTAAGAAAATAAGTTGAAATTAAATTGCTTTATGATTGTGCTATAAACGATGTATCTCCCAGCTTCAGCTTAGTAGCAGATGCAATGTCTAGAACTAGACGTTTTTGTGTTGTCTTGAAAGAGAAATAATTACTAGGTTTCAAATGTAAAAGCATTTTATTACTTTATGACTTCCTAGCAGCTGCAAAGATCTGAGAGATATGTATTTCTCACACCAAAAACGTTAAATTCTGTTAGTTTCTGTTTAGCCTGGGAACTGAAGTCAGGTGATAAAGAGTGATGTCATCCAAGCTGGCCCAGCAGTAAAATTTGATATTAATTTGGGAAGTTTCTCAGAGAGAGACTGGGCATTTTGTATTTTGTCTTTGACCTGGAAACATCCACTCATCATCACCACCATCTGCCCTTGCTTTGCTGTAGATAAGATTTAGGGCATAGTATCTCTTTTAGATATAGATAGGAATATAGTAAAGATTAGTTTAGATGTTTTCTGTACTTATTTGAGACTGTCCTGCAATGTTATTTTAAATACTTCCTGTGATTTTGAACTCTGAAATTACTGTGTTGATTGACTGAATATTGTCTTGTTCTTTTATTATTTGTTATTAAATATATTTAAACCTATCTTTGTGGCTGATATTTGTGGGACATATTCTCGGTTAGAGCGTCTTCTGTGTAGCGACATGCGTGAATGGGCGTTCCTTCGTTGAAGGTTGTACGTTAGGCCCGGCAAGCCAGTATGTGAAAATCTACTGCCAATCATTTAGCGGACCGGAGTTCCGCTGTGGAGACCCCTAACCGGGAAAAGCCAAAAGACACAAATTTCAGCTCTTAGAGTACTTGCATATTTATTTGGTGATACTGTACAGGCCACTCCAACAGACTTGCTTGGTCAGACTATCATTTGAATAATAGTAACATTACACAGTAGGAGTGGGCACCCTTTGTAAGGGCCTTATAGCAGTTGATAAGTAGGGGTTGGTGGCAATGGAAACTACCTTATAGTCTGGGCAGAAGAAGGCATAGCTAGTAAACCTGTGTCAGCCTTCGCCAAGTGTGTGTGTGTGTGTGTGTTTGTATGTAAATCAATTCTCAAAGTGTGTGTGTGTGTGTGTGTGTGTGTGTGTGTGTGTGTGTGTGTGTGTGTGTGTGTGTGTGTGTGTGTGTGTGTGTGTGTGTGTCAGCTACTTGGACAGGGACATGAAGCACTGGTTGGGCAGAGAGGGTGCTGGAGGCCTTGGTCTGGCCCCTCAACTGAGATCTTAACCCTATAGCTGTGCCAGTGCGGAGTCTTACTGGGGAATCTGGAGAAAGAGGGAGAAACCAGCCCCAGACTGACTGAGGTCTCTGTGTGCTCTTAAGGGAAATTGCAGTTTACTGTGTGTGTACTTGTCATCCTCCCAATGTGTACATCCCCTAGCTGTTGCCAGTGGTGAGGATTGAAGCTCCTTGGTTACTGGGTCAGTGCAGGGGCATCACATGAATGATAATTGTTAACAAAGAAAATGTGTAATGCATGAAAATAATGAAAAAGTTTACTATATGTGTATTTTCTTTTCATCTAATGTATGTGTACCTCTCTCATTGTTCTGAACATGTAAATTTAATAACGATGTTTAAAAAAATGTAATAAAAAGGTTAGTCTGTTTTGAGGTAGACGATACTGCCTCCTTTCCTACCAGCAGAAACACTAGTGCCTTAGTGTCTAATTCTTCTCCAGAGAAAAGTAAGTCATTCTAATACTATTTAGTGTCAGTTGCTATTTTTACCTTATGCCTTTTTCCTAGTTACTTTATTTTATAAATCTTATGCATAGATCCCTCCTTTCTCTTTTTTAAGTTCCTGTATTGTGGTTGTGGCTGAACACTATTTTAAATTCTTGGTAAAGTTATCATGTCTCTCAGTATACACCTCTCTCTCTCTCTCATTTTCTTTTTATTCCCCAACTCATTATGACTGGGCACCCCTCTCTCAAGTTTTCTTTCTTTACTAGGTTGTTCTGCTTTATGAAGACTTTACCTTCAGTCTTTTTTTTTCTTACTTACAGATACCTGGTTGGTTACAGCTTTCCTTTATTTGAATTTTTTGTCTTACACTGAATGAAATGGATTGCGTACTGTTTTCTCCTCTTTTACTACACTTGTGAAGCCTTTTTTGTTGTTAAGTTTCACCTTCTCAACACAGCTGCTTAGATTTCTCTATTTCTGGAGTTTTCAATTTTAGTTTGACAGAACATTTAGAATTCTGCTTAGGTTGTGCATTTTCTGTACATTCTAATTTTATTTCCCTGGAATACATTCTTTTTGTGAGTGATTCCCTCTCTTCTTTTCTGCTAGTGATTCTACTTTCTGCTCTTTATCACCCTCGGACCATAATATTTTAGTAGTTAACTACCTGCCCTTGACAGGTTCTGCTCTTGCAGGGTGCTCTGCTATAGATGTATGCTTACAGATCTATTTAAATGGTATAAATTATTCAATTTCTGCATCCTTAGCCCCATTGTTTCCATTCAGAGCTTTCTAACACTATCCCTTTATCTCTATTACTCTTATACCCTTAACAGTTGTTGCTTCCCCGCCATTTTTTTCTAGTTTAGACAATGGTATATCTGTGGGTTTGTTCACTTGCTGATTCTATTTTCTACACACTGATAAAGTGGTCTGTCAGTAGGAATATCTTCTTCCCATTGCCTCCACAAATTTGTAAAGTGTGAAAAATAGATTCTTATAAAATAATGTACGTTAAATTCAGAACTACATTGACATGAACTGACCCAGGACTTTATAAAGAAACGTAGTACTGGTAGTGAGAGCTGCAGTAAAATTGGTCTGCTTACATGATGCAGAAATGTGCAATTCATAGACATGTTAGCCACAATGAGGACATACCTCATTATCAGCTAATTTCCATGTTTCTAAATTGCCCTTAACAACTCTGAATGTAAATCAGCACTGTCCTGTGGTACTTCACACTGGTAGCCTATGCATCTTGGCACAGATACTCACTCATTCACTCTCTCATACACACATGCCAACACACACAAACAGACACACCCACACACACACACACACACACACACACACACACACACACACACACACACACATACACACACACACACACCATATTTTTAACTGTCCCTGAGTTTTTGTGTCTGCCCTTATAAATCATGGATCCTTACAGTCAATGAATAATGCTAAACATGAAGAGCTTCATTCTTATTGTTGGTAATATGCATCATAATGCTAGAGTAGTTGATGTTTTATCAACTTTTTTAATGAATCCAAATAATACTGTACCAATTCTCCCTGGTGCCATCAAATATCCCTACAAGCTTTGTACTGAAGCTTCCCCAACACAGACACATTTCTACTGTTGCCTCTTATATGGACTTGTTGCCTCTTATATGTATTTTGAACCTGTTTACAAATAATCTCCATAATGCTACAACTCTAGCCACCCTTATACAGTATGCAGACAACTCCACTGTCATGTGTTCTGCCCCAACTCTACTTGAACTACAGAACTTAACCCAAACATCCTTCAATGCTATTGAATCATAGTTGGCAGATGCCCAATTAATCATGAACCCAAATAAAACTAAACTCATGCTCTTCCACTCCACTAAATTCAAAACCAAATCCACTTACTTCAACATCACATCCAGTAATAAGACTCTGATTGAACAATATCATCCACCCAACTGCTTGGTGTTGTTATTGATCAAAAGCTGAAGTTCGACTTACACATTGCCCAGACTGTACAAAAAGTACACAAGAAAATAGGTACCTTATACAGATGTAAAAACTACCTAACCACAAACTCCAGAATAACCACAGCCAGAACTCATCTTCTGTCAACTTTACTATACGCCTCAACCATTCTTACTGTCTCCAAATCAGACCTAAGCAAGCTAGATGCCTGCTATAATAAGATAGCTAAATTTGCCACTAGCTGTCCTCCTAGAAGCCATCATTGTAAGGCCCTAAGACAACTATCTAGGTTAGAACTACCCCACCAACTCATTCTCACACAACCCTCTACTGCCCACCAAATGTACTATAAACCCGATAAAACACCAGCTCTACAAGGCCTCCTCAATCCCCATATAGGTACCCGTCCACTAAGATCCACTAATAAAGCTCTAATTGAAGTAACCTGGAGTAAAAATAGCTTAGGTGACTCTATACTCCTACTACATTGCTAAACTGTGGAATGCCTTACCTCTTGAAATTAGAACTATAACTAGCTTAACAAACTTCAAGCATCACATTAAAGTCCACCTCACCAATCTTGTACATGTACTGGGCATGGGTAGCCCAAGCCATGGAACTAGCTGATTTTAAAATTTTAATTGCATATGTAATGAGCACTGAATTTAAATCATATAACTACCTTATGTTTTTTTTCCTTCTCACTGTTAATATCTATCAGATTTTAAGTCTTAAGTTTGCTATGCTACCAGTATATAACACTAAGTATCGTAATTGCACTCTTATTGTATACAATGTCACTACCTGCTACTACTGTAAGAACTGTCTTCTAGAAGCATTGTTATACAAGATTACTGGTGTTGTCTCCCACTTGACTAATTTATTCTGTTCTAGTCTTTAATGTCTGTTACTATTTATTTCTTTATTGTATTATACAATTTTTCTTCTACTAACAAAATAGTTTACTAACAATGGAGCTTTTCTCCCTGGGACTCTGCTGGAAAAGGGTTTTATGCCCAGTCGGACTCTCCCGGTAAACAAATGCAAAATAAAATAAAATAAAATAAATGTACTCTTTCCCTTGTAACTCATAGACTGAATAATGTCAGACATCAGAGTTTCATACTTTTATTATGTAAAATAATCCTGTCTGTGCTAACTGATTAGCTAGTGTAGTGGGTTAATGCTGCTCCATATATCAGGGGTACAGAATTTGAATCCCCCCCTTTTGCTGTACTTGTTTTTTTAGGAAACACTTAAGTAATATTCTCATGTATCAGTGGTGGTGCAGATGATTAATATTTTTTCTGTGAGCTGGGAGGGTACATGTTTTGAAAATTATTCATTTTCTAAGAGCAGTTCCTCTTCTAGATTCAACAAAAAATGTAACCAGAGCTGGTCTTTCACTTACGCCCTTCTACCTTTCTAGTTACCTATAATCTGCTATCCGTACTTGGTAGGGAAGACAGTCTCGAACCTGCAGCCCAAACTATTGCTTAACCTCATCCCACTCTGTTGCCTTTCCCTCCCAGTACCTTGATTCCTTTGCTAAAGTTTTCTAATAAATTCCTGCCCTGTCTTGCCTATTTTCTAAGCCTCTGCTTGCAGAAGTCATCTCTGTAGGGAATCATTTTCTATAGCCACGTTGGCTTAGTTCTTAGAATACTTTCTGCAACTTTATAAATATAATAATCTGATGTTGTCCTTTTCAATCTGCCTCAATATATGGGTTACGGATCTGACTTCAGATCCAGCTCTGTTGCATATCTCAGACTTATATTTCCAACTCTCAAGCTCCTAATTGTACCCATAATGCCCCAACTAGCCTACGATACCTCAGATCTCATTTGCTGCCATCTTGCATGGACATAAATCCTCTCTCAGAAGCCTTTTTCAATCATTCAGAGTATTTGTGAGTTGTTATTTAGGAATAACTTACCTTCAAAAACTTTTTTCGTTAACCTTCCTCTCCTTCTGACAAGTTTTTTTAAGGTTTTGCTGTAAATTAGTTCTTTTTCCTACTGTTTTTTTTGGTACTCTCATCGCATACCATTGTTGGTCTCAGTTCTTTTGTGTACTCCTTCTTTTTCCTACCCTTTTTAGGGTACTAATCCTACCATTGCTGGTAGTTTTATACCAAAAAAAATTCTAATAACAAAAGACTCATGGGTACTAAAGATAATACCCAGAGGTTATTTTATACCCTTTTTCCATACTCCCCCAACCAAAAGAAGAAAGTTTCCTGATGACCCACCCAGTCACAGAGAAGCTACAGCTCAAGAGATTAAAAAGCTGCTGGACAAAAGAGTCATTTGGGAGGTCCCACCAGACCAAAGAGGATTTGGAACTTACTCAAGGTTCTTTTTTGTGCCAAAGACAGAGGACCCAAGAACAATTTTGGATCTAAGCAGTCTGGACCAATTTGTTTAGAAGTCAAAGTTCTGAA
The DNA here is from genome assembly GCF_019279795.1 of Protopterus annectens. Lineage (NCBI taxonomy): Eukaryota > Metazoa > Chordata > Ceratodontiformes > Protopteridae > Protopterus > Protopterus annectens. The sequence continues at coordinate 1,085,315,229 of NC_056739.1, read as the reverse complement.
TAGTCATGGTTCAGTCCATCCTGCCTTTTCTATACAACAAAGATTGAATGTGCTCAATCGATCTTCAGGATGTATACTATCACATCAAGATGAACAGATGCTCCTGAAGATATCTGCATTTTTGGTTGGGAGTCAGTCTCTATCAGTTCAGACCCCTTCCCTATGGTCTTACCACAGCCCCCAGGGTGTTTACCAAGTATGGCAGTGGTAGCAGCTCACCTGAGGCTGCAAGGATTCTGAGTGTTTTATATTTAGACTACTGGCTCCTCACTGCCCCAACCAGGCATCTCTTAGAACAATCCAGGTACTATTTGCTCCAAATCCAAACTACACCCAGTACAGAGCCTGGAGTTAATCAGTGCCAGCTGAACACAGTAAATAAATCATATTGCTGCTCTGCCTACATATCGCATAAATGCAATCAAGTTCCAGGTACAGCAAATTCTTCTTCATCCTGCACCTCCATGCAGACTTGTCCTTCAGGGTCTAGGTTCAAAGGTAGTTGTCATAGTCTTAGTTCCTATGGCACATTTCTATATGCATGTTCTCCAATGGACTCTAGCTCTTCAGTGGTCTGTTCTGCAACATCCTCTATCCTTTCCAGTCAAGCTTACATGGGTATGCAGAAATCATCTTCACTGTTGGACTCAGTCAGATGACATTTACTTGAGCCATCCTTTCATTCCATCTCTTCCAATGGCCACAGTGCAGATGTCTTCCAACTGGGGTGGGGTAGGGGTATTTCTTGGGATGGACAGTCTAAGGCAAATGGTCCCCTCTACAGACCAATTTGCACATCAATGTCCTGGAGATGACAGTGGTGCTATTAGCATTGCAGGCATTTCAAGATATTCTCCTTTTGGGGACTATTGCAATTCAAACCAATGTCTGTAGTCTGGTACATCAACAAACAAGGGGGATACCAGTCTTATACCCTCTGTTGAGAGGCTATGAGAATGTGGCAGTGGGCAATCTCCTCCAGCGGGAAATCCAGTGTACTAGCAGACAAACTCAGTGGGTCTAATTTTTTACCTCTCTTAAGCAATCAGTGGTGGAGAAGATTTTCTGTCACTTGGGCCAACCTTGCTGCAATCTCTTTGCATCTCCCCACAAGAAGTGCAGCAGGTTTTTTGCTCTAATCCCCCCTCAGGGGGAGTCACTGAGAGATGCTCTAGTACACATTTGGCCCTCCAGTCTACTTTATGCCTACCCCCCATTACCTCTGATTCCAAAATTCTTACAGAAAGCACATCAGTTGAAGAGCTTAGTTATCATCATTGCCCCCTTTCCTTTTGGCCTCGCCAAGTGTGGCTCCCTTTCTTTTCATCTCATTTTTGATATCAGCCATGGATAGTGGACCCCAGTCCAGACCTCTTCTTGCTTCCCTCAGGGATAAAACAACCCAATATTCTGAGCCTCAAACTAATGACATGGTTTCTCCAGTTCCTTCAATAGCTAGAAAGCCCAAGCTTTCCTCCCCAATAAGACAGATACTTCTATCTTCCCAGAAAGCTTCTACGAGGAAAATCTACAAGAGTAAATGTAAATGATTCTCAATTTGGGCTCTTAGTAAAGAAATTACTCCCTTCACTGTTCCTGTTTCTTCAGTTCTAGAATTCTTAACCTCTATTTTCCAAGAAGGGGCTTGTTTCTTTACAGTCAAAGTTCAGTTGGCGGCTATTACAAATTTTCATTCAGGACAAAAAGCTTCTTCTTAATTGTGCAAGGCCTTTCTAAAAGGCACCTTTTTACTTAAGCCCCCAGTGAAAGATCCATCTCCTCCATGGGATTTGACAGTAGTGACCTTTTGAACCTTCAGCTAAAAATGATTTAAAATTTTTGCCTTGGAAAATAGCATTTCTAGTAGCAACTACTTTTGCAAGAATTTCCAAACTCCAGGCTCCATCATCCAAATCCTCTTTTGTAAAGACAGAGTTACTTCAGAATCCAGTCCATCTTTCTAAACAAAAGTGGCAACTGAATCCATTGTCAGTCAAACAATTCATTGGCCTGTCTTCTCTAATTTTTTAAATAAGGGTGAGTATGTTACATCTTTTAGATGTACATAGGCAATTACATTTTTATCTAAATAGGACTAAGGATCTCAGGAGAAGTGACCAGTTGTCTGTTTCTTTCTCACCAGACAGACTGGGATTGCTGGTCTCTAAAGTTACCCTGGCAAAATGGATTGCTGATTGCATTTCTTTTGTATATACTCAGCAAAGTCTCTCTCTATCAAAGCCTCCTAAGGCTCATTCAACTAGATATATGGCCACTTCTTCTGCATTTTGGTCTAGAACTTCTGTTGATGATATTTGGGCAACATCTACCTGATCCAATGCTCGTACCTTTATTATTCATTACAAACTAAATTTGACTTCTAGAAGCAGAGCTACTTTTAGTTCAGCAGTTCTTCAGAATATCCTTCCATGTGTGCCACCCAAGATTCACATAGCTGGGAACTCTGTCCCATACATTGATGAAGAATGATAAGGACAACATCAGATATTATGCACTTGCCATACCTCTACATCTGTGTTGCCCATTTTCATTCTTCCTCTACTACTCACCATCCTTCCCCTTCCTGTTATCTTCCTGAGTGATCTCATGGACCTTTTGGAACATTTTAGTTCCAGATCTGAGCCCTGGCTTACTGTCAGTTTCCTTAGTCCTACTCTTTCTTAGGATATATAAGGCAGCAAACTTGATCTAAGGTATTGTAGGCTACCTGGGGAATTATGGGTAGGGGAGGAGCTCAAGAGTTGGATCCGTAATTCTGAGATATACATCCAAGTCAGATCCAAGGCCGGATCTGAAACCCATTTGTTGAGAAGAAGTGAAAATGCACAGCAGCGATGCATAGTTATGGTGAGTACATGACTTTAATTTCTGTATGGTTGTTGTTATCCTCCTTGTGGACCTGCATCCAAAACCCTGCTCTCTCCTTATATCTTGAATCCCCCCTGCCAGTTTCATCATCCTTCCTTTCCACCTTGATTTGTAACCTTCTGCTTGTGCTACATATATGAACTTTAACTGCATAGCTTTAAAATATCCGTTCAAATTAGGTAATCCTAAACTACCTTGTTCTATGGGGAGAAACAACATCTCCCACTTAACTCTTGGCCTCTTTACCTCCTAAATAAATTCCTTCATCTCTTTAGTGATTGTGGTCCACATTTAAACTGCTTATATCCTGATATCTGTATCCATAATCAAGAGCTTCCAGTTTCTCAATTTTTGTATTATTGTTTGTTTAGTCTCTCCTCACATATCATTAGCTGCCATAATAGATTCATTTTTAATCCATAGATCTAAATACAGTGTCTTACTGTGTCCCATTAATATGGGTATTACTGAACCAATCCACATGTGGGTGCATAGTTTACTATTATTTATTTATTTATTTATTTATTTATTTATTTATTTATTGTCATTTGTTAACCGGGTTGGTCCAGCTGAGCCAAAGGCTCATTTTCAGTGGAGACCTAAGGAGAGAAACTTCAGGTGCAATTACAGTCATTCAAGATAAACATTTATATCACAGATGGCATATAATAAGAAAAATATACACCAAAGTGAAATAATCAATTTAACAGTTATGTACAGATTTCAGTGTATGTCTATACAGTATGACAATCTGGATGTAAAGGTTTATTTAGAAGAAACAGGGTGTTGGTGTGTTGTAATGTTAGCACTATTGAGAGGAGCAGGAACCGAGGAAAGAGAAAGATACGAGAGAAAAGAGTAGATTTCGGAGGGGAAAGCTAGAATCAAGTTGGAGCTTGACAAGGACAGGACCAGGTGTTTTGAATATAGTGTTTAAGTTCAAGTTTGAACTGAGAATTTTGAGGGATGCTTCTTATGTTATGTGGGAAGGAGTTCCAGGAGCGGGCTACAGAGTATTTGTAAAGTGACTTCCCAATATTTTTTGTGGGTTTGTAGGTGTCCAGCAGATGGTTGTCAGATGTACAAAGCTGGCATTGGGGTTGTATGGTGCTACAATATTAGAGATAGATGGGAAGAAGGTGGTGTTATAGAGAATAGAGTGTGTTATATGCAGTTGAGGATGGAGCAATTGTTTAAGGAATTCAGGACATTGGAATGTCTTTAGGGCAAGACAGTGGTGGGATTTATAGGGGAGAGTGGAGGCAAATGTAGCTATTTTCTTATAGGTTTGTTCTAGTTTGCTGAGAAGAGTTGACTGGCAGTTAGTAAGGACAGGAGCAGCATACAGAAGCCAGGGTAAAAGGAGAGACATGGCTAGGGAAGGTTTGGAGGCAGGAGAAAGAAATCTATGATCACAGTACAGGAGGCCAAGTTTTTGGTAGGTTTTCTTTATGCGTTGATTAATATGTTGTTTGTCTTTTCAGATTTTCCCGGTTAGGGTATGCCATAGCAGAACTCTTGCCTGCTAATGATTGGCAGTAGATTTTTATGATGCCGAGTTGCTATCCCAATGTCCAACCTTCAGCGAAGGCACGCACATTCACGCATGTCTTTCAGAGGCCATATGTACATCTAATTTTGGTTCATCATCGATGGTGACACAAAGTATTTTAGCATGTTATTCTGGTCTGATGATGGTTTTATTAAGGGAGGTGGATAGAGAAAGAGGATTTATATTGTGCTAGTGTTTTAGGAAGAACAAGCAGAAGTTTAGTTTTTTTTAGGATTTAACATTAGTTGATTTTCAGCGAGCCAGGTTTCAATGGAAGAGAAGGCGTTTTGGGTAAGAGAGAGGAGTTCAGGGATATTGTGGGCAGTGGTAATAAGGGTGGAATCATCAGCATATTGTAAGAGTGTTAAGAGATTAGCAGCAGTTAGTGAAGATATTGAACAAGAGGGGACCCAAAATAGAGCCTTGGGGAACACCAGTGTAGACTGGCAGAAATGGGGAGGGGACAGTTTGCCAGCGTATAGATTGCAGTCTGTTAGATAAATAACTAGTGAACCAGGCTATAGAAGGGGTAGAGAGGTGAAGGTCAGAAAGTTTAGTTAGCAGGTTAGAGTGGGAGACAGTATCAAAAGCCTTAAAGAGATCAAGGAATAGACAAGAAAGAAGTAGGTTGTTATCACGGGCTTCTGCTACAGTTTGTGAGAAAGAGAGTAGAGCAGTAGATGTGCTTTGATGGGGTCTAAAGGCATGTTGGGTGGGAGTTAAGAGATTATTGCTAAGCAAGTGTTTGAGTAGCTGAGAATGAACACATTTTTCTAATATTTTGGAAAGTGGGGATAGTATAGCAATGGGACAATAGTTTGAGGGATCAGTGGAGTTACCACCTTTATGGAGAGGAATTGTATAAAAGGATTTCCATAATTCAGAGACAACAGACTCAGTAATGCAACAATTAATGAGGACAGAGACTGCGTAGGCAATAGAATTGGCAGCAATTTTAAGGAAGTGGGGGTAAATTGTCTACGGTGGGACACCAGGGTTTGAGTTTATTTAGTTGGGATTTGATAAAGGCAGTGGGAACAGGTTGTAAGGAGAAGATATTAGAGGAAGAAGGGCTGTGGGGTAAAGGCAGAGAAGAGGCTTTGGGACTATGTTAAGTTAGGTTTTGGATTGTACTATAGTCTGTATAGATTGTACTATAGAGTTAGGTTTTGGATAGTACTATAGACTTTGTTTATCTTCATTTATTTTATATCTTGGAAAGACTTGGAACTGTCTCAGAATGTTCCAAAACACCAAAATATCTTTTTAGGGATGTATCAAGTACAAAATAATATCGCTTTCAAATAAAGCTAATCTTTCTTGTTTACTGCATCAGTTATACCCTTGAATTTGTGAGTCCCTTATTTTCATTGCCAATGGCTATAAGTATGAAGTAAATAACAAAGGGGACACCCCTGCCTAGTTCCTCTGTTCAAACACAGCTTATCACACAGCAACCTTCCCATCTTAATTCTTGTCTCTGAATCTTCATGTAGTTTCCAAAAATAACTATTATTCTGTCAAAGAGCACAAATGCTACCATTACTCTGCTCTGAAAATCCCAGTTGCCTCTGTCAAATGCCTTCTCCTCATCAAGACACATTAACAATAGTGACATCTTTTCCCACTCTTCTTCCTTCTGGATCATCATTGCTCTATAATGTTGCCAAATGTTTGTCTCCCATCACAAAACCACATTGATCCATATCTATTACATTTTGGCATGTCATTTGCCATTCTCCTTATTTTATTTATTTATTTATTTTATACTTGCTGACCGGGCTAGTCTAACTGGATATATGTCCATTTCAGTAGAGGCCTGAGGAGAAAAGCTCCGAGACAAAGAAAAAAGAAACAAAAAAATTTTTTATACATATAGTCCACAAAAAAAAGTGGAAATACAAAATAGTTACATAAGTATACAACTGATTGGCAGGAATATTATAGCAAACAGTTTTTTGGCTACACATAGGGAAACAATTGTTCTTTTTCAGTTTGTATATAAAAACACAAAAATATATTAATGTACATAAGTTTACACAGCACAGTAAGAAGGTACAAAAAGAGAAAATTTGTTTAGTCAAGTCAAATATAGAGGGTAGGGAAGTATCAGAAAAAAAGTTTTCAGTTGGGGAGTAAGTAGAAACAAGAAGAATAATATCAGTCAGGATCGGAGCCGGGGCAAAGCCATTGTTTTTTAATGAAGTTTTTCAATTGTTTCTTGAACAGGTTGGTGGAAGTAAGGGATGGTATTTCACTTGGAAGTTTGTTCCAAGTATTGTCAACAGCATTTGAGAACAGGCAGTCCCCGGACTTGATATTGGATTTTATGGTGGTAACTTGAAGCTTTTTAGTGGTTCTTAGGGTAGGAAGGTTTTTATAAGAATTGAAAAGGCTACAAAGTATGGAAGTATTTGTAAGATGATGTAAAATCTTGTGAATAAAAATGAGTTGCTGAAAAAGTAGTTGATTTTGTACTTCCAGCTATCCTAGAAGTTTAAGATTAAGGCAATGGTGGGTACGGAAAGGGGCACCGGTGGCAAATTTGGCTATGTTGTTGTAGGTGGTTGCTAGTTTATTTGGATTGCTTTTGGATAGGTTAGTATAGATGGGGGAGGCATAGAGAAGGGTGGAAATGAGGTGGGTTTGGGCAATAGAAATCTTAGCTGAGTCTGTAAGAAAAGGTCTGATTCTATAGAGGAATCCAAGGTTTCTATCGACTGATTTAATAGTTGAGTTAATGTGTGTGTCAAAGTTGAGATTGTTATCTATTATTACACCGAGGAGTTTGGTGGTGGTGTTGGGGGCTATTTCTGTGTTATTATTTGATTTCACTATGAAATTGATAGAGGGGGACTTCTGTGTGGGAGTAAATAGTAATAATTTAGTTTTTTTTTGGGTTAAGGAGGAGACATCTTTGATGGAACCAGTTTTCAGCTAAGGTAAGAACTGTTTGTGTGCTAGTTTGGAGTTTTGCAGGAGAGGATGTGGCACATATCAGAGTGGAATCATCGGCATATTGTATGCATGTAGTTTGGGGAAGGGAGGTTTTTAGATCATTAATGAAAATTGTGAAAAGGAGTGGTCCAAGAATTGATCCTTGAGGGACTCCAACGGTGATTGGAAGCTGAGAGGATAGATTGTTGTCCTACAGGACAGCTTGTTTTCTGTTTTCCAGGTAGGATTGGAACCATTGTACTAATTGAAAATCAAGAGAAAGTGATTCAAGTATACCTATCAATAGTTGGCGGTTAACCATAAAAAAGGCCTTTGAGAGGTCTATGAAGAGAGCAGAAGATAGCAGGTTAGTATTCCTGTTTTTATTAATGCAGTCTGCAAAGGAGAGAAGAGCTGTTGTAGTACTATGGTGTGGCCTGAAACCATGTTGGCAGTCTACTAGTAGGTTATTTCGGAGGAGGTAATGAAGTAATTGACGATGGATACATCTCTCCATAATTTTTGCTAGGGGAGAGAGATGGGCTATGGGGCGGAAGTTTGATAATTCATTTGAGGTACCTCCCTTATGCAGAGGGATGATATATGAGACTTTCCAGATGGATGGGACATAGGATTCAGAGATGGTTATGTTTATTAAGATAGAAATAGGGTAGGCAAGTACACCAGCTGCAATCTACAGGTATTCAGCTGGGAGGAGGTCAGCTGATGGTGTACATGGTTTAAGTTTAAGAAGCAGGGAGTGTATTAGAGATGTTGGAACAGGCTGAAGGTTAAAAGACTGGGGCAAGTTGGTTAGTGAGGGTGATTTGGTGGTGGTAATAGGTGGTAACTTATTTGCTAGTGATTGGACTGTTTCAGTGAAAAATTTGTTAAAGGTGTCAGCAATTTGGTTGGGAGAAGTTTGGGTTAAGTTAGAGGGGGTAGGTGTTTTGGACTGTCCTGGGTGGAGTAGTTTATTGATTCCTGACCAGAACTTTTGTGGGTTGTTTTGTTGGTTCTGTTGGACTTTGAGGTAGTAGTTTTTTTTGTCAAGGATTATGGCTTTCTTAGTGGTATTACGAATTTGTCTAAAATTTAGGTGATCAGTTGGGTTTTTAGTTTTTCTCCATTTGGACCCGAGTTTGTTTCTTAGTCGAATGTTTAGTCTTGTGTCCTTAGAGAGCCAGGGAGCTGGTTTATTTTTAATTCTAACAGTGCAAGTGGGAGTGTGGTGCTCAAGGATTTGCAAAAATGTTTTGTTAAAGTATGAAACGGCTTTGTCAAGAGGTAGGTATTTTAGGAGAGACCAATTGCAAGCTTTGAGCTCAGCTTGGAAATTAACTGGGTTGAGATATTTTTTGTTTCTGGTAGTTCTAAAAGCTATTTGATTGTGAATGTAAGTCTTTTGCCTAGAAATGAAAGTAAGAGAATGTTCACTAATATTGTCGGGGAGTATACCTGTTTGATAAGTATGGGGGTCACTTTTGTTTCTTGCTAGGTTTGTGGGTTCTGGTAGGGAAGATAATGGTTTGGTGGAAGCCAAAGAGGTTTATATGAGTAGTTGGACTGGCAGAGGTACAGCCATTCCAATCAATATTAAAGTTTCCAAGGAGCATGGTTTCTTGTGGTAGGGACATAGAAAGCCAGCTAAGGGTATTTTTGAGAGTACTGATATTATTACCTGGGGGGGGGGTGTATGAGCAGATAATGTATATTGATTTCTTTGTATTAATTTGGAGCTTAGAGGTTAAAATTTCTGCGTAGTTAGGTGGTGGAGGATGTATATCTAATGATGTGACCTTCATTTCAGATTTAAACAGTATTGCTATCCCACCACCCTTTTTATTTAGACGATCTAGTCTGAGAATGTTATAGCCTGGAGGGACAATGTCATTGTCTTTAGTTGTGGGTTTATGCCAAGTTTCAGTAAGGCATAAGATGTCAAAGGAATAGATGTCTAATAGGGCATGTAGCTGGGTAATTTTGTTATTAACACTTCTTATATTGAGGTGACCTATAAGTAGAGAGTTTAGGCTTTTTGCCTATCCAGTATAGACAGAAACACTTTATAATCATGGATTAAAATTGAAATTAATCTGTATGAAGCTGGGTCTGAAATTAATCTGTATGAAGCTGGGTCTGAAGGGTCTGGATTCAGGCATTTAGGCAGGAAGGCATTTCCCCATGGTGCATTTGGATGGGGACGCATGGCTGAAGTGACATTCAGCTGCAGAGAAATATGGCTGTTATGAGTTCCCTGGGGGCAAAGAGAAGCACACACTGCCATACCCACAGCTTTAGTAACTAAGTGCATGAGGGCAGAAGACAATGAGTCTTGTGCTCCATGTACAGTACATGCTTATGTAACTACAACATGTAGAAGTGTGCTACACCATGGAGGAAATCCTGCATGCTACTGCAGTCACATTTATGTTCCAGTATGCATTTTAGGTAATGTTCCCTAGAGATAAAGGAAAGAAATATTAGGAATTATTTAGAAGAGTTGTCCAAAGTTAAAGTATCACAGAACAAAGGGGATCTCACAGAACAACAAGAGGAGCAACTGCTGAGTGCTAAAGGGAAAATAAGGGTGTATTTGAATAATATGCATGAGTTTAGAAAGGTTGCTGTTAAGCAAGTATTTTTTGGTAACAACTCCAGAGCACAAAAACTCCTATTGCAATATAGGCAACAGAAAGTAGAAAATTTTTTTTTGTCAAATATGGGGAGGATATGAAAAAAAAAAATAACCAGAGATTCTATAGAGGTATTAGAAATATTTCAAAAATTCTGTGGAAATTTGAATAAAGCAAAGGCCTATGGAAACCAAGAAAATGCACAAATGAAAATATTTATGGAAGAATTAATTATGCCAAAGTTAGAGGAAGATAAGGCTCAATAATTAATGGTGAAGATAAGAACTGATGAGATGCAAATGGTGATGTATAGTTGAACAACAGAGTAGTCTTCAGAATAGATGGTATTCCTAAGGAAATTTGGAAGTTAGAACAGAAGAAAATGATAAAAGATCAGTGAAGGTTTTATTTAACAATATTTTAAAAGAAGGGGCAATACCAACATCTTGGAAGAAAGCTGGTGTGGTTCTATTACCCAAGGAGGATAAAGACCCCCTTTCAGGTTCAGGCACCTAGGCAGCAAGACGTTTTCCTATGGTACATTTGGTTGGGGACACATGACTGAAATGACATTCAGCTGCAGAGAAATATAGCTGTTATGAATTCCCTGTGGGCAAATTGAAGAATGTGGTGGCATGCCCACAGCTTCAATAACTATATGCACAGGGGAAGATAATGTCCATTGCCCCCAAGCCAACATGAGACTGCAGGCAGTATGGCAGGAAACAGCAGTAGGCTGGCCAGTGGGCATGTTAGTGGCAGTAAATATACAGTGCACAATGGGTAGTGGCTTTATAATTTGTGTGTGTGTGTGTGTGTGTGTGTGTGTGTGTGTGTGTGTGTGTGTGTGTGTGTGTGTGTGTGTGTGTGTGTGTGGATCATTACCCCCTTTACAGTGTCTAGGGAACATTACATAAATTTGAGTACAGTAGCATGCAGGATTTCCTCCATGATGTAGCACACTTCTACATGTTGTAGTTACATAAGCATGTACTGTACACTGAGCACAACACTCATTATGTCTTCTGCTCCCATGTACTTGGTTATTAAAGCTATGTGTATGGCAGTGTGTGCTTCTCTTTGCCAACTGGGAATTCATAACATCCATGTTTCTCTGCAGCTGAATGTCACTTCAGCCATGTATCCCCAATCAAATGTACCATAGGGAAATGTCTCGCTGCCTAAGCACTTGAACTCAGATCACACTATTATACTATTTATATATAGCCTTTATTTTGTTACAGTATAAACTCTGGATATATTACAGTCAAGAAAATAACTTGTTTACTTTAATATCAGTAGCATAAACAGCAGTCACTAATGAACTTCCCCATCTCTCATTTAAACTATCTCTGCATAGTATACAGAGCTAATTTACATATAACATGCAGTTTACATCAAGCCATTTATTAATGTACTTTACTAACAAAACATTTTATATTATTCACAATTACATGTTGTATCCCTTTATTGTCCTTCAGAACATTAATGACAAAATATGGCTTGTACTTGTGCATAGAGTCACCAATGTAGCACACTCAACAAATGTACAGTATTTTTTAGCCACTTCTTGCAAAATTGCAGTTTTCATGTCCAATTTGCATCTTATGAAAATGCACTTTGCCGTTCTTCCATTTATTTCCTACTTTCACATAATTGCCAGTCTTCTTCCTCATCATCATGACCACCCAACACAAGTCTGCGGTTCAAACTGAAGGCACTCCTGATTTTTCTTGTCAGTTCCTGAGCTTTTTGCTGTCACTCAGTTATTTTCCTTTGGCAAGTTGGTCTCTATGAGCTTTGCTATAATCAGAAGACTGAGAAGTAGAGTTCTCTCTGCTTGCTTACTCATTTTTTCCTGGGTAAACATTTTTGTTTCCTCCTTAGCCTGTTCTGCATCCAAAAATACATTTGATCCTCCAAGAAAAAATATTCTAAAACAACTAGGTATATCAGCTTAAAACTCACACCTGCCTCTTCGCATCACCTGTTTGAAGGGAAAAACTTGCTTCTCTTCTACTTGGTATGTAGTAAATAATCATACTGCACAAACAATCTGGTGTGCCTAGTTTTTAATGGCTTTTTCTTTTGCCACAGGTTTGTCAGAAGCAGTTATTTCTGTTGATATGACTGCCTCTGTACTAATACAGTTCTTGGATGCTTTCTCATGTCCAGGTTTGGAATGTACATACAGTGTCCCATTTCAGTTAACAAATTGTGTAACTGTGTTGTGTAATACCAGTACATTTGATTATTTACACTTTCATAACCTTATTGCAATCTATTCCTTCTATTTTCTATGGTATAGCACAAAATGTCAGGTTTTCCCTTCTTGATTTGTCTTCTAACTCTACTATTTTTCATATAGTTCTTGACTAGCCTCATATTCAGCTAGTCCTTTCATCATTTTATCCTCTGATTCTGCAGTTTCATCAGCTCATTTGAATAGCTACTTAAAGCTACTGTTCTTTCCCACCTCTTATCATTTGACTTTACATATTCCTTCAGTGTCTCCCTTATTTAAAGCACATCTGAATGCATTTGATTTATTTTTCCTCCAAATTACAGGAAGCCATTTCCAGTATCAAATCTGAAACCCAAACTGCTTTTTGCTCAACAGCTGTAAGGCTGATGTTCATCAATTTGATCACTGCTCCAGTAGCTGTAGCTATACAAATTATATCCTGTCAAAGATATAACAGCTAACTGGCTAGCTTCCAAAGCTTCAGGGCCCCTTCCAGACATCCAGTCCATCATTCAGCTCCAGCTGAACTGACTAAAAAGACAGGTTTGGGTGCCAAGTCCTTCAGAGATTTCATGCAGCCAAAGAGTATGATCCTCTGAGGCATTCAAGGATCAATGGTTGGCTTGTACTGTTCTTTTGCGAAGCAGATAATTTAACTTTGGGGAAAAACTTTCCATTTAAAGAAAAATGATCCAAAAAACCGCATACATACCAAAAGCAAATAAAAAACAACAGCCATGACCAACAAATAGTAGCAAAAAGGTTTTTACATATAAATCGCAAGAAATATCAAGAAACAGCCATTTATAACTGTGCAAGTGAAGAAATAATTTACAGCCTGAGATGTCCATGTAATAAATATTACATAGGAGAAAGCAAGAGAAGTTTAGCAACAAGGTTAAAAGAACATATACGTGACATCAAAAAAGGCAGTGAATATAGTCCAGTCGCTATGCACTTTTTAGAAAAACATGGAGGGGATCCTGGGGGGGGGGTTACAGGTAACAGTGTTGGAACAGGTTTTAAAGGAAGATTTGAAAATAATAGATATAAAAAAGCAGTTGAGAAATAAGGAATCTGTATTTATTTTAAAATTTAATACTTTGAGCCCTACAGGACTTAATCAAGAGTGTAACTGGAAATGTTTCCTGTAGAGATATATCTTTAAGAATTTGAAAATGTTAACTGATGTTTTTATTAATTGAGTATTTAAAGAGTGATGTTTCACAAGTGTGTTATACTCTGTTAAAGGCTTGCAAAAGCCGTGGCACTAGAACAGTTTTCTTGTGTGTTTGACTTACATTTTATTAAATTGTCTTTTTGGAATTTCACTGGCTTTTTTTTTTGTGGGGTGGAAAGTATTTGATTGCAGCTGTGGTATTTATACATCGTAATGGCCAGTGATTCTTTAACATTATTACCACAATTATTGAGAGACCTAGGACCAGGGTCCTCAGAAAAATCTGTAGACAGTTATCTAGTTTCAACAGGAGAAAACGGTAACTCATCTACAAGAAATGAGTCCCAGGAGAAGGAACAGACAACAGGCATGGAAAATACCCCAAGTTTCTATCATAGATGGGAGGAAGGTAGGAGGTTGCCAGACTTTAATCCATTTTCTTCCGTGAGGAAGAGTGTAAAGTTGACTGCGGATGTAGGGATACAAAAACTGTTTGATCATATTGAAAAACTCATATTCAAAGACACTTCAATATTTTTGAATATAGAAAGTCTCCAAAGGTATTTGGAACTTGATATAACTCCAAGGGGACTACGCTCTATTAAAAACCATTCTATGCCATCTGACTTGTCTGTCAAAGAAGCAAAGCAATTTCACACATGCTGGGTGGCAGCTGCACATAAATGCAGCCTAGAATGGGTAAATATTTTAGTGGAGCATGATTTGTTAAAAAGAACAAAAATTAAAGAAGAAACTAAAGAGGTATGCCAAATTATTTTGTGGCATACCAGTACTAATGTCTCTGAGCAATTCTTAAAAAACATCAGTGAAAAATTAGCGACCCACGAGAATGAGTTGATCAAAAGAAAAAAAATAATAAATTAACAAGGGATATGAGAGACTATGAACGTACCAACGCCTTTGAGGTCATCAGGCAACCACGGGCACGTCAACGTGTTAGATTCCAGGAAGAACCGGAAGTAACAGGGAGGTCTAATTTTCATTCCTTGATGTAATACGCAGCGTCTTCTATGGATTATGAGCGTGATGACCAGAGGGAGTACCCCTGCTTGCCGAAGGCAGGAAATGGAGAATGCATGTATCAACATTTCCACAACCAACCAAACACTAAAGGAGGTCATAAGAGATCCTGGAATGAACCTGAACAATATAGGGACAATGGACATGATTCTAGATACACAAAATGAGGTAAAAGGAACTGAAAAAAAGACAATGTTATGAAGCTAATGCTTCTAATTATGTGGTTAATTTAACAGACGTTAGTTTTACTGATACTGAAATGAAAGTATTAAACAGAGGGCTTAAGTTTATTCTGACTGTATTGCCCAAACTGTATGAAATGAAGATAGAGATTTTTAAATTTGTACATAAATTGCATTTATCTTATCATTTTCATAACAAAGTTAGTGAGTATAATATAAATAATACTTCTATACAAATGGATGAAAGTGATAGTAGTTTTTACTCATGTGAATCTGACATAGTACCAAATGCATAATGTAGATTAAAAACGGAAAAAGTACCATTTAAAAGTGATTTTCTTCCCCCTTTAAGTAATGAAAGTATACAACAGTTCTCTGCTTTTTTTGAACTATACCAATGAAAAAGAATACGATACTTTTTGTAAAAAAAGAAAGGATGTTAAAATATAATTTAATAAAAGAAGACTGGGGAAGTGAACTTATTTTCAAATCAGCGAGTAAAGGGGGTAAATTAGTAGTTTAGCACTATATACAGTATCTTGATATGTGCTATGCACATTTGAATAATGAGGGGATTTACAAAAAGGTGGATGTACAATGCTACCATTAAGCTATTCAAGACTATGAAAAATTGTTAAAGAAAGGTATGAGATTAAATTTTCTTTCTGAGGAAGATGTGCAACATAAATTTAAGAGTGAGAGAAGTACTATGGCTCACTTTTTTTGTGTACCAAAAATCCACAAAAGTATTTTAAATCCACCAGATTGACCTATTGTGTCTGGCTGTGGATTTTTTACTCATAACATCTCATGTCTATTAGCAATTGCTTTGCCTTCTTATGTTAAAAATGCATTAGATCTTAAAGATAAAATCAAAGAAATTAGTTGGAATAAAGAAAAATATTTTTTGGTCATGGATGTGACAAGTTTATATACAAGTATAAGACAATGGGTTTGGGCTGGAAGCAGTCCTATATTTTTAGGTGACAATCCCAATACTCATTTTATCATTGAATTAAATACAATTTTGCTTGGAAAATAATATATTTGAATTCAATGGTCAATTGTAAAAACAGTTACAAGGATTGGCCTTGGGGGCAGCTTTTGCCCCCATGTACACAAATCTATTCATGAGACTTTATGAGGATCAATATATCTATAGTAACAAATTCTACAATAAATATATGGAAAAATACTATAGATATATAGATGATTTGATTTTCATATGTAGTGGAGGACAGGAGGAAGTCCCTGAGTTTATAAGGAATTTACATAAGAATAAATTTGGAATCAAATTTGATGGGTTCCAACAGGGTAAGAAAGTAAATTACTTAGATATGATGGTAAAAGGCATGGAGGATGGAACAACTAGAAGTAAAATACATAGAAAATTTGAGGAATGGGACTATATATTACATGGAGAAAGTTGTCATCCAACACATACTATAGATTCAATACCTTATGGAGAAATCCTCAGAATAAAGAGGCTGTGTAGTGATAAAGAAGATGTTGATGAAGAAATGAATAAGACAGTAAGCATGTTTATTAACAGAGGGTACAAACTTAATAAAATACAGGATGTTATAAGTAAAATAATTAAAGAGGAAAAAGATAGGAAGTACAGTGCAAAATGTGAAAATAAGATGAAAAAACATATAGATATGGATAAGGATATACTTTTTGTTACAAAATATACAATTTTTAGTGAAAAATTAATAGAGCTGGCAAAATATGGTTGGGATATTTTAAGGGGTGACAAATGTCTTGAGTATATGTATGACAAAAAAATAAAATGTTCATATACTAAGGGAAGAAATTTAAAGGATTTTTTTTGGTGCATGGAGCATTCAAGTTACCTAATAGCATCAAACATAAGGAAATAAGCCAACAGGGAACTTTTCCTTGTGGTAAATGCGGTATATGTCCATTCATAAGAAAAAGTTTGTTACATATAAATGTCAAGAAATATCAAGAAAGAGGCATTTATAACTGTGCAAGTGAAGGGATAATTTACAGCCTGAGATGTCCGTGTAATACATATTACATAGAAGAAAGTAAGAGAAGTTTAGCAACAAGGTTAAAAGAACATATATGTGACATCAAAAAAGGTAGTGAATATAGTCCAGTCGTTAGTTGCTTTTAGAAAAAATATGGAGGGAATCCTGGGGGGCGGGGGTTACAGGTAATGGTGTTGGAACAGGTTTTAAAGGATGATTTGAAAATAATAGATATAAAAAAGCAGTTGAGAAAGAAAGAATCTGCATTTATTTTAAAATTTAATACTTTGAGCCCTACAGGACTTAATCAAGAGTGTAACTGGAAATGTTTCCTGTAGAGATGTATGTTTAAAAATTTGAAAATATTAATTGATGTTTTTATTAATTGAGTATTTAAAGGGTGATGTTTCACAAGTGTGTTATACTCTGTAAAAGGCTTGCAAAAGCTGAGGTGCTAGAGCAGTTTTCTTGTGTGGGACTTGCATTTTATTAGAGAGATACCTTATACAAGGTGAGATTGCAAGAGAACATTCTTTCACACAGGATTGTGTTCCTGGGGTGAAAACTAGGCACCTCAGTTCAAAAAGCTTTTCTTCCACAGGAAAAATAGATCTATAGCTAAATCTACTTCTAAGGTTTTCTACTCAGACTTTGGTCTCTGTGAGGGAATACCTCAGGATTTTGAGTCTCATGGCATCTATGATACTCGTGATACCCCTGACAAGTCATCACATGAGAAGGGTACAGTGGTATCTGTAGTCTCTTTAGTCCCAGCACCAACATCCTTTGTCTTTTCAAATGTCAGTGCTGAAGTTTGTCAGAAGAGAAAACACTTGGTGGAGACAGCAAATATTCATGAATACAAGTCTCCTCTTCTCCCTCCCTGTTCCAAAGTAGTCAGTCATCACAGGTGCTTTAGACTTTGCTTGGAGAGCAATTTCAAGTAGGGATCAAAGTGCAAGCTGTGTGGGACACTCAACTCTTAGAGGTGTTTTATCAGTGTAGTAATTAGTCTGGGTGGCTGTTTTCCCAAAAGTACTATATTGCATTACTTGGCATTGAGTTTTAGTCTGTGATTTTGGCACCAGTCATTTGTCTGTGTTAGATCCTCTTGTAAGATGTTTGTGTCATGGGTGGAATTCTGTGATTGCTCCCAGTTTGCAGTCATCTGCAAACTTAGTCAGCCAAAGGCTTTTGACATTATCTTTTACCTCCAATAAGTAGATGCCAATTAGGAGTGGTCCCACCAGAGAGCCCCGAGGTACTCTGCTGGTGACCAGTCTCTTAGTGAAGGTGGTATCATCAATCTGACTTCCTGGGTTCTGTCTGTGAGCCAGCCTGTAATCCAGGGAGGTATGTAGGAATTTATGTCTAGTTCAGTGAGTTTGTCAACTATTCCTGAGTGGGACATTGTACTGAATGCCTAAACCAGGTCCAGGTAGGCAGTATGCACCACTTCACCCTCTTCCATTGCCTTGGTGAGCTTTTCAAAGATGTTCACCAGGCTTAGTAGACATGACCTTCCCTTGATAAAGCCAGATTGGGTTGGGTCCAGTGTCTGAAGGTTGTCTGTGTCTTTGATGATCATTTCCATGATAATTCATTCCATGGCTTTGCATATTAGACTAGTCAGACTAATAGGTCTGTAGTTTCTGGAGTCAGTTGATGGCCCACCCTTGTGAAGTGGGATAACCATTGCAGTCCTCCATTCTTGTGGTACAAAGACTTTTTGAGACTGTGGTTAAAATGTGACAACTAATCGTGACAGGTCATGTTTCAAAGTATTTAGTAGCATCCTGAGATATTGTTGGGGCTCACTGAGGCTGTGTTTTTGACCTTAGCGAGTGCCACCAGGACCTGCTCCCTGTTAATAGTTGGGGGGTTATGATAGTAGGTATTTCGTGGTGGGAGGCACTGAGTTAGTGAGAGTTGAACTTTCAGCTAATTTGTCAGCTAGCAAATTTACTATGTCACTCTGCTCAGTGAAGTTGGCACCACTGACCACCAGTTTGGCACACTGATGTGTGCTGACTTTGAGGCTTCGAACATAGCTGTAGAAGCCCTTGTAGTTGTCTTTAGCCTGTGAGGCTATCTTGACCTGGTAATTGGCATTGTTGGACATAATTAGTCCTCTTAGTTTCCTGTTTAGTTTAATTATAATGCTACTATCATTATGAGAGTTGCTCTTCCTGATTTTAACTCTGACGTTTTTCCTTTTGTTATATACCCTACTAAGTTAAGGCTTCCACCAGGGTGGTTTGTTTTTAGATTTTGGTTTGGGCTTACTTTTAGTAGGTACATCAGCCTCTATACAGCCATTTACATAGTTGTACAGGGTCTATGTGAACAATTCCATATAGGTTGCTGTGAACTGGGTGTTGGGAGGGGCACTGAATTTTGACAAGCCATTGCTTAATAGGATGTGGCTGCTTTGGAATAGTTCTGAACTGTTAACATGGTTTGCTTGGGTTACCAAGTTGATTTTTATTTTGAAGGAGACAGCTTTGTGGTCCAATATCATAAGTGAGGATGTGACATGAGGGGGCATCACTCTCCCACATTGGTGAGTACCAGGTCCAGTATATTTGAGCCTCTAGTGAGTGTGCACATTATCTGGTCAAGGGTATTTGTGTTAATAAAGTCCAGGCATCATTGTGTCTGTGATTATGAGGCAGTATATGTTTCCCAGTATATAGAGGGGTAGTTAAAGTCTCCCATGAATAGGGTGTTTGGTTTAATGGTTGGTGTCTGCAGTAGGTGTAGGTACAAGCTATGGGATTCTAGGGTCATAGATAATGACCTATAGATTGCTTAGGTATGGTATGAGACTTTGTCTGCAGTGATTTGTCCTGGATAAATTCCAGGCATTGTCCTGTTTAACCAATGTACAGTTATGCTTATTGTTAACATAGATAGATTGTGACTCCTCCACCTTTTGTCCCTGTCTGTGCAGATGATGGTCTAAATGTGTGGAAGGTACTGAAGTCTTGTACTGCTGTAATACTTTCTGTGGATTTAAACCATGTCATGTTAACGGCACAGATGTTTATATTCTCCAGAGAGAGGACAGCTTGTAAGGTGTGGATTTTCTTGTCTAAGCTCCTAGTATTGAGCAGTAACACCTTCAAGTTTCTTTGGGTTTTATTTGCTATGTCAGTAGGTGTGTCAGTCTAGCATTGCCTAAAAAAGGTTCTAAGGGGGTTTGTAAAGTTTTAGCTAACATTTGGAAGCCTAGGGGAGAGAGGTGCAGACTATTTTTTGCAAAGCGACTTGGTCTAGATATTGAATCTCAATGGAAAGACACTAAAAACGAACCTAATTATTGAAGTCAATCATCGTTTGTTTATACTGTGGCATCATCCTTGGTGAAGGTAGAATGCTGCTCAATGCAAAGAACATACCTGCCTGAGACACATATTCAGAGAGATCAACAATGTTCTCGTCATACAGTCCAGGGAAGTATGTCTTGTTCGCTAATGCCCACACGGACTATGATATAATCGTACTAGTATTTGTGGTGCAGTGACTTGAGTGTGCGTGTAACTTGGTGGATCCCAGGTGCAGATAAGCAACTAATTGTTATCTTCTCCTTGGCCATTCTAGTGAGTGGGACATCAGTGTGTCGTACAATGGAGTCTCCTATGACAACAGCCCTGAGTAATGTGTTGACTTGCCTTATGGGCTTTCTCTTGGGGCTCCACTAGGTGTAGCCATATGTGTGGTGTTTGGTGTTGCTTTTGGTGAGTGCTTTAGCGATTGCTGAAGATAGGCATTGCCATTTTTAGGCTTAGGAGGTCTTTGAAGTTTGGGAAGATTGCTTTTTAGTGCATCAACATAGGCTGGTCTGTGTGTGTGGTGAACACTATGTGTAGTGGATGTTGTGTGTGTGTTCTTGATAACCTTGTTTGCATACAGGATTTTTGCCTCTAGTGAAATTATGTATGTGCATCTGTCACATTCTGTGTTTGTTTTTTTAAGGATTAAGTAGTGGTCTGAGAACATGAGACAAATGCTACATTGTCTCAGGATGCCCATATCTACCAAGCTGGCTACGGAGACATTTGGAAATTGCATATTCATGTTGTCCAGACCTGGTTTTGAGTGGGCTACTGTAGGCTGTAGACTGGGTTATACAGAGATCTCCTTGGCTGGTCTTTGGGATTTAGCACTAGACTAGGTTAGAGTGTGCTAAGTAGTGCTGTTTAATGTTTAGACCAGCTGCTCTAAGCTTGTCTCCACGAATGGCTTTGTTTTAGCCATACTAAGTTACAGGATTCAGTTATAAGGGAAACATTATACATACAATTTACTTTCTTTCTTTCTTTGTGTCTGTACAGGGCATTGCTAACCTCTTGATGTAATAATACCAAGAAAGATTGCTTATGAGTGTAATGCAACAAGAAAACAAATTAAACAAACTACCTTGAAAAGACAATTTCGAAAGATTTAAAACAAATTCAACCAATAAAACAAAAATAAAGCAGTAGCACTCTAAACAGTTAACTGAAGAGCAAAACAATAAAATTGATCTCTTATGTACCAAAGATGGAGTAGGCTAACTTTGGTGCCCCTCAGAGTGTGCCAAGGGTGACAAGCAGACGTGAGCACTAGGAAAATGAGCAGGAGACAATTTGCAGTAAGGGGGTTCACTCAAGTATAGTAGTGGTTTGCTGGGTGGGCACTTAGTATTATAATTATATGGAAAACTATGAGTGAGAAAGTACTTAAATAGGTTACACAACAGACAATAGCAATGAAAGAGTGGGGAGAGACTTTGGAAGTCAGATTGCCATAAGGAGTAGAAGCCTGAGATACAGCCTTTTAAAACCACAGCAAGAAAAGAGTGAAAAGTTTGGGAAAAATTCTAACTGGAACTCTATTCCTATGGTTAGAATTTCAGAAAGTTTTAGCTTAATGTCTCAGTGGGGTGGGGTGGGGGCAGACAAAAAGGACAGGGGAAAATATGTAGCAAGGTAAACAGAAAGCTGTTTATCAGTCTTAATTCCTATGTCCCTGATAACTGTTACCTCCTCAAGAATTGTTTTTAATGTATGCAGATAACCATTATTTTTACCAGAATGAATTACCTTACATTTTTGCATTAAATTCTGTACACTCTGTTTTTAACCAGACACCTAAAGACTCCAAGTATTTCTGCATATTAATATGGTCAGTTAGATTCAACTTTAATGTCACCTGTAAACGTACTATCCTGTAAGTTATTCATGGATGAAAAATGTGACATAAAGATATTAACTGAATAGGGCCTAGTACTGCTCCCCTGTGGTATCCCAGGATTGATGTTTCTAGAATCTGACTATACCTCTCTTATTTTTACTAATGAGAGAAACATACTCACAAGCGAGGAGAGTGTGTTGAGGAGATGGAAAGAGTACTTTGAGGGGTTGATGAATGAAGAGAATGAGAGGGAGAGAAGGTTGGATGATGTAGGGATAGTGAATCATGAAGTGCAGTGGATTAAGCAAGGAGGAAGTAAGGATAGCTATGAAGAGGATGAAGAATGGAAAGGCTGTTGGTCCAGATGACATACCTGTGGAAGCATGGAGGTGTTTAGGTGAAATGGCAGTGGAGTTTTTAACCAGATTGTTTAATGAAATCTTAGAAAGGGAGAGGATGCCTGAGGAATGGAGAAAAAGTGTTTTGGTACCGATTTTTAAGAATAAGGGTTATGTGCACAGCTGTAGTAACTACACAGGGATTAAATTGATCAGTCACAGCATGAAGTTGTGGGAAAGAGTAGTGGAAGCTAGGTTAAAAAGGGACGTGATGATTAGTGAACAGCAGTATGGTTTCATGCCGTGAAAGAGCACTACAGATGCGATGTTTGCTCTGAGAGTGTTGATGGAGAAGTACAGAGAATGTCAGAAGGAGTTGCATTGTGTTTTTGTAGACTTAGAGAAAGCATATGACAGGGTGCCTAGAGAGGAGTTGTGGTATTGTATGAGGAAGTCAGGAGTGTCAGAGAAGTATGTAAGAGTGGTACAGGATATGTATGAGGGTAGTGTGACAGTGGTGAGGTCTGCGGTGGGAGTGACGGATGCGTTTAAGGTGGAGGTGGGGTTACATCAAGGATCAGCTCTGAGCCCTTTCTTATTTGCAATGGTGATGGACAGGTTGATAGACAAGATCAGACAGAAGTGCCCATGGACTATGATGTTTGCAGATGACATTGTGATCTGTAGTGAGAGTAGGGAACAGGTGGAGGAGACCCAGGAGAGATGGAGATATGCTCTAGAGAGAAGAGGAATGAAGGTCAGCAGGACTAAGACAGAATATATGTGTGTGAATGAGAGGGGGGATAGAAGAATGGTGAGGATGCAAGGAGTAGAGGTAGCGAAGGGGGATGAGTTTAAATACTTGGGGGTCAATAGTTCAGAGTAACGGTGAGTGTGGAAGAGAGGTGAAGAAGAGAGTACAGGCAGGATGGAGTGGGTCTACAAGAGGGTAGTGAGACCAGCTATGTTATATGGGTTGGAGACAGTGGCATTGACAAAAAGGCAGGAGTTTGAGCTGGATGTGGCAGAGTTAAAGATGTTAAGATTTGCACTGGGTGTGACAAGGGTGGACAGGATTAGGAATAAATATATTAGAGGGTCAGACCAGGTTTGAAGGTTTGGAGACAAAGCCAGAGAGGCAAGATTACGTTGGTTTGGACATGTGCTGAGGAGGGATGCAGAGTATATTGGGAAAAAGATGCTAAGGATGAAGCTACCAGGTAACAGGAAAAGAGGAAGGCCTAAGATAAGGTTTATGGATGTGGTGAGATAGGACATGCAGGTGGTTGGTGTGACAGAGCAAGATGCAGAGGACAGGAAGAAATGGAAATAGGTGATCCACTGTGGTGACCCCTAACGGGAACAGCCAAAAGAAGATGATGATGACTTTCTGTTTCATAGCCAGTTACCAATCCATCTAACAATATAACCATTAATGTTTAGATTAAACATTGTTCTCATTATCTCCACATTGCATATGATGTTGAGGCCTTAGCTAAGTCCAAGTAGAGCACATCCACAGACAAACCTTTATCTAAGGTCTCCCAGACTGGTAGATAGACATTAATAGGACTGGTTAAGTATGAGCATCCTCCTGTGAGCCCATGCTGTGAAATATTTAAAATGGCCAGAGATAATGGTTTCAGAGATAATGGGTCAGGTTTCAGAGATAATGTCACAGAATACACACTGAAAACATTTTTCAAGTATGCCAGTTAAACATAGGGTTCAAAAGTTGTCAACAAAAATAGAGTTACCTGTCTTAACTACAGGTACCACCAAAGCTTCTTTCCAGATGCCAGGAACATAACTTAATCTTAAGTATTCTTGAAGCAAATGTTGCAAGCAATTAACAATACATTCTATTATGTTTATTTGACAATATCCTAACAGGTTATACCACGTCTATTCCGTGCCCTGGTAGATGTTCCTGTAATACTAAAATGGTGGTTTATTTAGCTACCTGTATGGCATGTCCAGCTTTTTTATGTCGGAAAGACAGTTAGAAAATTGAAAGAGAGGACTGGAGAACATCTTAGGGCTATTAAAAACAAGGATACTTGTAATGCCCTGTACATGCACAGTACCAGTTGTTTTGAATTTAACAAATTCGTCTTTTTTGTGATAGGTCGTGTTACCCCTAGTGAAAGAGGGGGGGACGACAAGTTAAAAGTAGGCATAATGGAGACTAATTGGAAGATTAGGTTAAATGCCACTACTCTCCCAGGTATTAACGATGGTATTTCTATGCTTCCTTATTTAAAGTTGAGAAGTTACGATATTTGATTTTGCACACATATATACATATATATATAAACTGCGGTGGTGGTGCTGCGGTAGCGTTGTTGCCTCACAATGAGACGTTGTCCTGTTCGATTTTCAGCTAGAGCGTCTTCTGTGTGGAGATATGCATGAATGGGCGTATCATCGTTGAAGGTTGTGCGTCAGGGCTGGCAACTCAGCACGTAAAAATCTACTGCCAATCATTAGCAGACTGGAGTTCTGCTGTGGCGACCCCTAACCGGGAAAAGCCGAAACACACAGGATATATATATATATATATATATATATATATATATATATATATATATAAAATATTATTTTTTTTTCCAACACTCTGTTTATGTTGTGTCAGAGTTAATATATATATATATATATATATATATATATATATATATATATATTTTTTTTTTTTTTTTTTGAAGTTGCAAAGTCATTATTGGATGTGTATGAAATAGTTTAAAGTATTTTTAAAGTAGTACTTTTTAAATTTGTTTAAATTTGTTTAATCTGTTTGATAATTAATTGATTAGAGTATTATAATCCATAAGTTTTTAACAAATATTATTATTCTATATGTTTAATTGATTTATGAAAAATATGTTTTTGGGGGGAATGAATCTGATTGGTCTTGGGTTTAATGATGTGATTATATATAAGCTGTAGTGTATGTAGGCTTCCATTAACTCTGATGAAGCCATTGGTTTAATGGTGAAAGTGCTTAGTTGTGGAAGTTAATAAACTGACTTTCTCCTGGCTGATCTGATTTCTTGCCGTTTACGAAGGCATTTATAAGCCTAGCCAGAATATGTTGGCTTTCGCCACCCCCTTAGATTAGTTCCCTGTGCCTCTGTCCAGCAGAGCCACTAAAGTGATCCCCGGGGTAAACGTTCTATTTCCCATTCACTCGTCAAGGATTCTCTTGAAGAGTGTTAACAAGGGGCTCTGCCTAATGTAGATTGGAATCTTGTTCCAAAGCATGGGAAGTCTCTGGGAGAGGAATCTATTCCTGGAGCACGTCCTATTTATTGTTGTGGTGAGGTTTAGATCCCTAGAGCGTGTGGCTCGAGGGGATAAGCATTTCTTTAGGTGGAGCATGTCCATCAGTTCTGGGTTGGATAGGGCCTTGTATGTCACGCAGAGATCACCTCTGAGTAGGTGTTATGCAACCGAGTACAGCTGGAGTTTCTTCAGTCGAGCTGCATAGTGCATCTGTTTGAGGCCAGTGATCCTCTTGGTGAGGTACTTCTGTGGTCTTTCCAGCTGTTGCAGGTGTCTTGTAAGATACATCCCAAATGGGGCATTGTACTCTATGATGGGTCTGATGAGCAATGAGTAGAGGGGCACAATGACCTCTTTTGATCTGGATGCAAACCCTTTTGTGAAAAGGTGGGCCATGTAGAAGGATTTTCTAACCACTTTGACAATGTGATTATCAAAGGAAAGATTACTATCTACTTGGGTCCCCAGATCCCTTATTACATCTTCTGTATTTAGGGGACTACTACCTATGTGGTAGTTTGTGGGTACTTTGTTTTTTCCAAAGGGGATGACTATGCACTTTTTGGCATTTAGTTTGAGGCCATGATTTTGACACCAGGTATTCATAGGTTCATAGGTTCATAGGTTTATACTAGGCTATCTGCCCTAAGGCATTTATAAGCCTAGCCCAAATTATTGTGGCTTACGCCACCCCTTATATGAAAAAATACTGTGCCCATTAGTTTGTTGTGCCTCTGTCCAGCAGTGACACAGAGATGATTCCTGGGGTAAACCTACGATCTCCCATCCACAGGTCTAGATTTCTCTTGAACAGAGTCAGCGAGGTGCTCTGCCTCACATGGACCGGGATTTTATTCCACAGCATAGGGAGTCTCTGAGTGATAAATCTATCCCTCCAGCATGTCCTATTTATATCCGTGCTAAGGTTTAAGTCGCTTGCTCTAGTGGTTTTGGTGGATTTGGATTTCTTGAGGTGGAGCATGTCCATTAATTCCGGGTTGGACATGGCCTTGTATGTCAGGCACATGTCACCTCAGAGCAGACGGTATGCGACTGAATAGAGCTGGAGTTTCTTCAATCTGGCAGCATATGACAGATTTTGGAGTCCCTTTATCCTTTTGGTGAGGAACTTTTGGGGTCTCTCCAATTGCTGCAGATGTCGGGTGAGATACATCCCGAATGGGGCATTGTACTCGATCATTGGTCTGATAAGTGAAGAGTACAGGGGAACAATGACCTCACTAGATCTGGATGTGAATCCCTTCATGATCAGGTGGGCAATGTAGAAGGTCTTTCTAACCACTTTAGCAATGTGAGTGTCAAAAGAAAGGCTACTGTCAACCTGGGTCCCCAGGTCCCTGATAACCTCTTCTGTGCTTAGTGGATTGCCACCTATATGGTAGCTTGGGGTTACCTTGTTTTTCCCGAAGGGTATGACTATACATTTTTGGCGTTTAACTTCAGGCCATGGCTCTGGCACCAGCTATCTGTTTCCATGAGTCCCTTCTGAAGGATATCCGTGTCCGATGCACTTTCCACTATGGCCCAGTTTGCAGTCGTCTGCAAACTTTGTCAGCCAAAGTCCTCCCATGTTGGCCTGTACTTCTGAGAAGTAGATGCCAAACAATAGGGGCCAAGGACCGAGCCCTGTGGGACACCACTTGTGACCGGCTTGGAGTCTGACACAGCGCCAGCAACTCTAACCCTGTGGGTTCTGTCCTTAAGCCAGTTTGCAACCCATCTTGTGACATATGGGTTTACATTTAAGCTGGTAAGTTTTTCTACAATACCCGAGTGGGGTATTGTGTCGAAAGCCTTTGCAAGGTCAAGGTAGGCTGTATGGACTGCCTTTCCCTCATCAATGGCCTTGGTGACTGTTTCGAAGAAGTCAACCAAGTTCAAAAGGCATGATCTTCCCTTGACAAAGCCAAACTGGGTCGGGTCCAATGTCTGCAAGTCCCCTATATCTTTGTTTATGAGCTCCATTATGATCCTCTCCATAGCTTTGCAGACTAGACTTGTTAAGCTTATGGGGCGGTAATTACCAGGGTCCGTAGAGGCACCGCCTTTGTGGAGTGGGACCACAGTTGCTGTACGCCACTCCTTGGGCACGTATCCTGTGGTAAGGCTGAGATTAAACAGCTGCCTTATGTGCGGGTTTAATTCCTCATTTAGCTCGTGTAGCACACAGCCGGGGACACCATCCGGTCCCATTGATGCTGTGTTTTTAGCTTTAGAGAGAGCAGCTTTCACCTGCGCGTTTGAGATGTCCGGGAGGCTACACTCGGCTGGGATAGTTATCTCTCCTTTAGGGGAGAGGGTGAAGTTTGCACTGAACCTGTCTGCCAGTATGTTGGCAATGTCTGTGGGTTCAGTGATTTTTGTATCATTTTGGACTAATTCTGAGCATATCTGGGAGTTTCCACCCAGGTTCCTAACATAGCTGAAAAAGGCCTTATGATTGTCCTTTGAATCCATGGCAATTTTTCTCTCAAAATTGGCCTTAGTTGATTTTATGAGTGCTCGTATTTTTTACTAATAATGATCAGGGGTGACTTCCCTTTTATGGATTTTGTTCTATCATGTAATAGCTTTCTCCTCTTATTGTAAAGTTTGTTAATGGCTGGGGTCCACCAGACTGGACGTTTGCCCTTTGTGGAAAGAGTCTTGGTTTTATTTGGGATTGCCTGATCCATGCAGTCCTGGAGGTGTTCATAGAAGGCATTTGTAAGGGCTTCCGCAGCTTGGGTTGTGGTTTCCTCTGGCTCAGGGGCCTTGAAGGATACCACACCAGTCTTGAGTAGTGTGAAGTTTGCTTTAGAGAAGTTCTTCACTATGGTCTTTTGCTTGGGGTGGGGCGGGATGTGGATTTCCAGTGAGATTAGTTTATGATCAGATCTCACCAATGAGGGATATACTTCCGGTGTGGAGCATTTTGTCCCCATGTTTGTGACAATGAGATCTAGTATATTTTCTCCTCTCGTGGGAACAGTGACTAGCTGTTCCATGGCATTTGAATTTATGAACTCCAGGAACCGTTGGGCTAGAAAGTTAGGGCTTGAGTAATGTTCCCAGTCTATATTTGGGTAGTTGAAGTCACCCAATATGATGGTGTTTGGAGATACATTTATACCCTCCAGTGTCTTCAGGAAGGCTGTGTGGGGTTCCTGAGTTTGAGAGGGTGGCCTGTAGCATGCTACAATTTGTAGAGCAGTTTTGCCTATGGTTAGTTGCACCTGGATGGTTTCCGAAGCTTTGCGTTGCCACCAACCTGGAGGTGTGAGTATCCTTTATGAATATGGATACACCCTCCTTTTGTGGTGTGGTCCGGGTTTTGGGGCGGTAACGCATGATATGAGGTAAAACCTAATAGTGCCGGGGTGCTCTCAGGAGCCTTGAACCAGGTTTCAGTTACAGCACAGACATCGATGTTCTCCATACTGAGAAGGGCCTCGAGTGCGTGCATTTTGAGATTTAGACTTCTGGCATTGAGCAGCATTACCCTCAGTTTCTTCCCATTTTTGTTTTCTAGGGTGGTAGGTTTAGAATTTGAGCCTTGCCTAAAAAAGGCACTATGGGGGTGGCAAGAGCCTTAGCCAATATCCGGAATCCCAGGGGTGACAGGTGCTCTTCTCAAAGAAGTCCACCAGGTTTAGGAGGCATGATCATTTCAGTGAGACCCTTTTGGAGGATGTCTGTGTCAGCTGGAGAGTCAAATATAGCCCCTAGTTTGCAGTCGTCTGCGAACTTGGTCAGCCATAGTCCTCCTGTGCTTGCCTGTTCCTCTGAGAAGTATATGCCGAACAGGAGGGGTCCTAGGACTGAGCCCTGGGGAAAGCCACTTGTAAACAGTTTAGAGTCAGACTTAGCTCCTGCAACTCTTACCATGTGTGTTCTGTCCGTGAGCCAGTTGGCAACCCATCTTGTGACAATGGGTTTATGTTCAGGCTGGTGAGCTTGTCTATAATACCAGAATGGGGAATGGTGTTGAAGGCCTTTGCGAGGTCTAGGTAGGCTGAGTTTACCATCTTTCACTCGTCTATAGCCTTTGTAACAGTCTCAAAGAAGTCCACCAGGTTTAGGAGGCATGATCTGCCCTTAACAAAGCCGAACTGGGTAGGATCCAGTGTTTGGAGTTTCCCAATGTCTCTGTTAATGAGCCTGGGACACCGTATGGTCCAATTGATGCTGTGTTTTTGGCTTTGAAGAGGGCTGTTTTAACCTGAGTATCTGTGATTTCGGGGGACTTACATTCTTCTGGTATGGTTATGGGCCCTTTTGGGCAAGAGGTGGGTGAAGTTGTGCTGAACCTGTCTGCCAGGATGTTGGCAATATTGGTTGGTTCAGTGTATTTTTTTACCATTCTGCACTAACTCTGAGCAGATCTGAGCATTGCCACTTAGATTCTTAACATAGCTAAAGAATGCCTTGTGGTTATCTTTGGAGTCCTTGGCAATTTTTCTTTCAAAGCTCGCCTTGGATGATTTTATGAGGGATTGTAGTTTCTTGCTGATACTGATCAGGGATGTCTTCCCTTCTTTGGATTTTACTCGTTTCTATACTAGTTTCCTCCTTCTATTGTATAGCTTGTTTATGGCAGGAGTCCACCAGACTGGTTTTCTTTTCTTGGTTTTGCTTGGGATAGCATGATCCATGCATTCTTGTAGGTACCCATGGAATGCAATAGTAAAGGATTTTGCAGATTGGACAACATTAACCTTTATCATGGGGGCTTTGAAACTTTTCACCTCGGTCTTAAGTAACGTGAAGTTTGCTTTTGAAAAAATTTTCACGGTGGTTTCCTTGTCCGGAGGTGGGAGCGGAATGTGGATATCCAAAGTGATTTGTTTATGGTCAGATCTAACCAGTGAGGGGTTGACCTCCAGTGTGGAGCACCGGTCACCCATGTTGGTGATGACCAGGTCCAATATGTTGTCACCTCTGGTGGGAGTGTTGACCAGTTGATCCAGGGCATTTGAGTTTATAAATTCTAGAAAATGTTGGGCAAGGGAGTTAGTACTTGAGTAGTTCTCCCAGTTAATGTTTGGGTAATTGAAATCACCCAATATTAGCGTATTTGGTAGGACCTTTATATTTCCCAGTGTTTCCAGAAATGCGGAATGGGGGTCCTGGGACATGGTGGGTGATCTGTAGCAAGCTACAATTTGAATTTCAGTTTTGCCTATTGTTAGTTGCACGTGGATGATCTCTAAAGCATTGTGCTGTGCCACTAACCTGGAGGTGTGGGTATCCTTGATGAATATGGATACGCCTCCACCTTTTGTATTTCGGTCTGGGTTCTGTGGCCAAAATGTATGGTATGAGTTGTAGCCTGGTAGTGCTGGGGTGCTCTCTGGAGCCTTTAACTAGGTTTCTGTAATGCACATATATTGATTTTCTCCATACTGAGGAGTGCCTCAAGTGCGTGCATTTTGAGGTTTAGACTTCTGGCATTGAGTAGCATTACCCTCAGTTTTTTACTTGTGCTATTTATGCAGTGGGTTTGTCTTTTGAGCTTTGCCTAAAAAAGGCACTATGGGGGTGGCAAGAGCCTTGGCCAGTATTCGAAAGCCTAAGGGTGACAGGTTCAAGCTGTCTCTAGCAAAGCAGCGAGGCTTGTCAAGCATGTCATCCCAGGTGGACAGACACTGGATCCCTTTTGAATGACACCAGAAACTTAGCCAGTTGTTGAAATTGATATTTTTTTCTTTATACCGTGGTATCATTCTTGATGAGGGCAGGATGCTACTCAGGGTCAGGGTCATACCGGCCTGGGCTACAAGATCAGAGAACTCTTCCATGTCTCTTTTCATGTAGTCCAGGGAGGTATGGCTCAGGTCATTCACACCAACATGGACAATGACAGAGTCGTATTTGTACTTATGCTGGAGTGACCTGAGTGCTTGTGTTATGTGGCGGATGCTGGCACCTGACAGGCAGCTAACAGTAACCTTCTCCTTATTCAGCCTAGTGAGTGGGACGTCAGTGTGCCTGACTATAGAGTCACCTATTACTAGTATGTTGGGTATGTTATTTTGCCTTAAGGGCTGTGATTGCATGGCACACTGGTTTTGTGAAGTAAGTGTTTCATGATTTGTGCTGAGGGGTGGAGGTTGCTTGGATGTCTGCTTTGGAGGTCTCTGTTGCTTTTGCAGATTTTTATTTAGAGCCTCTGAGTATGTTTTCATGTATTTATGTGTGTTTTTTGCGGTGCTGGTTTAATGGGTTTATGTGAGACTGGTGGTGTGATGCAAGTATTTCCCTTCTCCTCCTGACTGTCTGATCCAGCCTTGGGTTGAGAGAGCTTACTCTCCAGTTTGGCTGTATAATTGCATCTCTCACATGTATTAGTTTGGTGGTAGGAGGAGAGGGTTGTCTGTGTACATGAGGCAGTTGTAACATTGCCTCAAAATGCCCATATTCACCAGTTGTACTGGGGAGTACGCCTGAAACTGCCCTTTGGACATGCCTGGATAGGTACAGTGAACTGTTTTACTGAATGGCTGGTAAGGTTGAATAGAGAGCCTTGTCCTTCTGTACAGTATAGTAGTGTCTAGTGCTAGGGTTTATAAGTGCTTGCTATGAGTTTTGAGCAAGTGCCGGGCTAAGAAATGAATGGCTTGAGTGCTTAAGTTGAAAGTTTGTCTAGTTCCAAGGGAAAAATTGAAGAGGAGACTTTGTGGAGACGGGAATAGTTATACCCTAGCTAACTGGTGCTGCCTGGCATGCAAAACTGGGCAAATGAGATATTTATAGCAGGGAAATGAAAGAGATAGAAATTAGCCCAAAATGGCCAATAAACTACTAATTTCTGGGCTGAAACCACTCCTTCAGGGACAGATAGGCTGCTCAAAGCTCCCCTTTCTCACAGGTGAACAGAGAAGCTTCCTTCTATCCAAGTAAGGTATGGGCAAACACAGAGATTTGTAACACAGCCCTGAATTTAGCACTTAACCTGAAAACTGGACTATACTAGCTTAGAAAAGCAGGAAACAAGTATTTTTTTTTTCAGAAAATAAAACAGATACAATCGAAAAAACACTTTAAATGCACAGGAAAGGATACTTATTGTTATATATCTCAGACCAGACTTGTAGTTAATGCCCCTAGTAATACAGTAGGAAGAAACACAAATACAGTAAAAGCAGATGAATAAAGTGCAATTTATATATATATATATATATATATATATATATATATACACATAAAACAATAGAAAACGAACAAACTGATTTAAACAAGTTACCCAATTAACCAGAAAAAGCTCAAAACTAAGCCCTGCTCCAGCAGTCTTCAATCGGACAAGTTCTAACTGCACACTCCTGCTGCTAGGGTGCAGGGGAACCTTCTCCAAAAAAAAAAAAAAGATGGCCTGGATCAGTGCTCAAGTTATACAAACAAAGCTAGATTCAGCAGGCCTGAATCTGGTCTATGCTACAGCAACAAGGCGCACCAATTTAAGATAGAAACAGTTCAAATAAGCAGACACAATAAGCCTGTGACCAGAAATTCCCAGCTCAGAAGGGCAGAATACAGCCTCCCACAAGAATGCAGACCACACCTTCTTAATGTAAAATAACTGGCCCGAAGCCCAAGTGCTTAAACTAGAACTAATACACTTTAGAATAACAGACACTAAGCCTTCAATCAGCAACTCCCAACTCAGATGGATGTAAGCTACCTGTCCTGCCACAACAGTGCAGACCACAAACCTTCCTAATGTGAAACAACTGGTCTGAAGCCCAAGTGTGTAATCCAAAGGCTTAGAATAACAGTTACAATTTAATTGGCTACTAACAAGAAGTAATAAATGCAGCAGAATGAATGCTTTTAAGTACTTTTAAGAACAGGCAGCAAGAGCAAAATAAGTAATAAAGTAGGAAGAAACACAAACACAGTAAAAGCAAATGAATAAAATGCAAATTTTTTTCTTCGTCTCTCTGTATTAGGTAGAATGAGCTAAAGACACTAGACTGGGAGGAGTGTCACAGATCAAATATACAGTAGGGGCGGGCAATTGCAAAGCCACCAAGTATAAAAAGAAAACACCAATAGGGAGAGCAGGGTGGGGGGGGGGAATAGCACTTTCAACTCAGAAAAATAGCACTTTCAACACAGATCAGAAGCCAGCAAATATTATAGATCTAAATCAATCAAGCAAAAGCAATTAGGATACTGTAGAACTTTGGAAAGAAGTGCCAAAAATATACTTATCAATTTATATTTCGAGTTGTTTCAGTAGCACTCTCAGTCAGAACTCAATTAGATTCGAGCAATGAATGCAGAGGTAACAAACAGGGAATCTTAATTATACTAGCAAGCCTTGAGACAATCAGATAAAATACACAAGTTGTTTGGCCAGTATTTAACAGAGCAGTATTAAGAGTGGGGGAAAAATAGCACTTTCAACTCAGAAAAATAGCACTTTCAACACAGATCAGACGCCAGCAAACATTATAGATCTAAATCAATCAAGCAAAAGCAATTAGGATACTGTAGTCCTTTGGAAAGAAGTGCCAAAAAATATACTTATCAATTTATATTTTGAGTTGTTTCAGTAGCACTCAGTCAGAACTCAATTAGATTCGAGCAATGAAACTATCATTGCCCATTGCTGTTCTCTCTATTTACAAATCAGATCTCTTCATCCTCTCCCACTGCCTCAATAGTACAATATGCAGATGACACTACCCTTAGTGACTGCAAACCCTTACCCAAAATAACTTCACCCTAGCCAAAACTTGGTTCACTAGCATCAAACTTCTTCTTAATCCCAAAAAAAAAAAAACTCTTTCTTTTCAGCCATGGCAGAGCTCCTCCTCTAAATAATAATTTCACCATTAGCTCCAAAGAAAACATTAAAATCAGTCCAACCACACACACTAAACTGCTAGGTGTAGAACTAAACAATAACCTGAGGTTCGACATCCACATAGCACAAACCATTAAGAAAGTTAATAAAAAACTTAGTCTCCTCTACAGGAACAAACAGTTTATGACAAAATGCACCAAAGTAACCATCAGAAGGACTCATTTTCTATCCACCCCTCCTCTATGCCTCTCCCATCTTGACCAATCTCTGCCAAACTGATCTAAATAAAATGGAATCTTGCTACAACAAGATTGCCAAGTTTGCTACTGAAGCTTCATATAGGTCTCACCACTGTCTATCCCTTAAGCAACTCAACTGGCTTGAGTTGCCTCATGTACTTGTACTCAATCAACTCTCTATAGCGCACAAACTCTACTACCTTCCTGAGATAACTCCAGCACTTCAGCACCTAATTCAGCCCCACATTCCCACTATAGCCTTAAGATCTAGTAACCAGAACCTCATAACTGTCATCAAACATAAAAACGAAGCTGGTAGGTCCCTCTTTGCCAACACCATTGCCAAAATCTAGAACACACTACCAAGCCAAATAACTTCTATCACCTCCTTTAGTCAATTCAAAAAACTCCTGAAAACCCACTATCTGAGTAACTGGCTATGCTCATGCCACTCACCAGGCTAATCCATACCAAGAGAATTTGTCAGGGTACAGCTATGTATAAACAGTTTCTCCCCTGAAAGCTTCCAAACCCGTATACATTTACCTTACAAAATTTATAACTGCAAAAGAAAAAAATGTACCTCTGATTGTCTACTGTAAGAAATGTTAATCACTAGCATGATGTCCTGTTGTGTGTGTGTATATATGCTATATGTATGTTTGTTAATCACCAGCATGTTGTCCTGATGTGTATATATGCCATATATATGTATGTTCTACTTCTTTTTACTCTCATGTAATGTATTGTAATGTGGAGCTTTTCTCCCTAGGCCTCCGCTGAAAATGGACCTGTGTCCAGTTGGACTTTCCTGGTAAACAAATGTAAAATAAAATAAAATAAAATAAAATCAGTTCCCTGCAGTAGGAAAACAGTCACTGCAATTACTCCCAATATTAACACCCATTGTAGTTTATCTTCCAAGAATCTCAAATTGACTTATTTCTTGACTCCTATAACTATCAAATTGCATTTCTACAACCAACCCACTATCCTCCTAACATTTTACTATCCTAATTTACAGCAAAGATAAAAAACAAGTTAAGTAAGATGTCCCTAAGGCAGATTATTTTATTATTTCTCCTCACTCTGCTAGCTTTCATCAACAATTATCAAATCCACCTCCTTCAAATACTTAGGACTTCTACCAGTCTTCACAAGAATATCAGTATCTACCCAGCCTGCCTTTCTACATAACAGCCTATCTCTACAAACAAACCATACTAGATTTAGTCTTTTATAAATATCTTAAAACTAAGAATCTAAATTTATGATCAAATATCTAACCAAGACCAAAATATTACTGGCCACACTCTTCCCTCTGTAAAATATCAATACAAAATGTTAGTGGAGATATTCACCCCCAACCCTGGTCCTACTGTTCATAAAACCATCACTTCCAACCCCAAAATAAACCAGTCACCTAATACATCTCAGCAAAAAAAAAGAACCCAAACTCACCTTACTAAATAAGAACCTAAGAAGTATGTGCAATAAAATCTGTGACATACATGCTTATCTTGCTGCATACACTCCTGATGTAGTCATAGCTACTGAAACCTGGTTAAAAAAGAAATAAAGAATAAAGAGACCCCCCCCCCCCCATGATGCAATGTACTCAGGCATGACAAACAAAGCAAGTGTGCAGGTGGTGTAGCAATCATCTATAAAAATTCCCTAACCATTACTTTACTTCCACAGGAAATACCCAAATTCAGCAATACTGAACTACTAATAAAACTCCTAAAAATCAACAATAGAAAAAACAGCAATTCATATACCACCAGGGAATAACATTGGTACAGCTGAATGCATACTGTATTGGATATCCCATCAAATTAACCATGTAAATATAATACTTGGAGACTTAAATATAGACTGGCAACTTGTAAATTCCACTACTCCACTGAATCCATAAATTTGTACAACTTTAGACAATTAATAACCACATCTACTAGAATCAATAAAACGTCAGGGAGACAGTCAACAGTAGATTGGATTCTTACAAATAAACCAGACAAACTGATAAAAGTAGGCTGCCTCTCAGATAGCATAAGTGACCACATATGCTATTAGTACTCACCATAACCTAGATAACATATTATCCATAATCAAATATGAAATACAACCAATTTCAGCAACGATATTTTCAATGAAACACTAAAAAAAAATAACTGAAAAGTACTTATAAAATGCTGCTAGATACTGCTGTAGAACACTTTAATAATGTATTCTTACAGACCTTAAATAATCTAGCACCGGTACATAATACAAGAATAAAGTCCAACCCCGCATAATGGCTGACAAAGGAAGCAAAAAGATATATGAAAAAAGGGATAAAACCTGGAAAAACTGCTATAAAAATAGAAGTCAAAATGCCTTCCAGCAATTTAGACATCTTAGAAACTTTGTAAAATTCCATATCAAACAGAATAAGCAAACATACCATACCAACCTACAAGATAAACATATAGACAGCCCAAAATAATGCAAAAAAAACTACTCCATCCTGGCAAGACCACTAGTGCCTCTCCAAAAACAGATGATATGACAGAGTCTATCCCCACACAGTTTAACTTCTATTTTATGCAATCAGTGTTATTTCTCTTAGACACTTAATTCCTATTTTATACAATCAATATTATGTCTCTTAGACACTAACATATCTGCCCCTCTCACTCTACCTCTGCCCAATCAAAACCACCCACAGCTCTTCAATTTTAGTCCAGTACCTACCTTGCTTGTAAGGAAGTTGCTCATTAAATTAAAAACTACTTCTGTAGCAGTAGACCAACTATCATCAGACTACCTAAAATGTCTGCAGAAGTCATAGCCTTCCCTGTGTCCATACTAATTAATAGGTCCATAACAGAAAGATATGTCCCATCACTGTGGAAGAAATCCTACATCATACCACTTTACAAAGGCAGCACATCTACAGAGTTTAATAACTACTGATCGACAGCGATTCTCTCCCCCTCTCCAAAAAATTAAGACAAATGCATCCATATAAAGATGATGCAATACCTAACCTCAAATGACCTGCTCTCAGAAACACAACATGGCTTTAGGCCCCAGCACAGCACGATTACTGCTCTTCTGCATTTTACCAGTATAATAACCTGACATAGAAGTAGTGGTCTGCTTGTGTCCACTATGTTCTTAGACCTGTCAAAGGCATTTGATACCCTCTCACAACAGCAACTGCTTTTCAACCCTCCTCAGTAGGACTTTCACAATACTCCTTGCTGTGGTTCTTTAGTTACCTGTCTGGAAGGCAATACGCTGTTAAATGGCGACAAACCTACTCTTCCTTTCAACCAGTAACTACAGGTGTTCCTCAGGGGTCTGTCCTGTGTCCACTACTATTTAATATATTTATTAATGACCTCCACACCTCCAATCATCAGTGCTAGTTTAGTTCAGTATACAGATGGTTCAGTATTAATATGTGCAGCCTCAACAATAAATAAGCTCCAAGACATTACCCAAAAATATTTCTCTTCTGTAGAAACCTGGCTCAAAGAATCAAACTTCCTACTTAACCCCAAGAAAACTAAGTTAATGCTTTCACATCAAAAAGTTGCCAAAATCAAAAGCAATCTTTTACCATGAAGTCAGCAAATAATACTCTCATTGAAACTCACAGTAAAATTCTAGCCCCGGGATTCATGAACCTTGCGCCAGGCGCACGCATGGCGTAGGCGCCACAACGCCAGACATGGGTGCTGAGCGATTCAGGTACGATCCAATCCCATGTGCACCACCGGCGTACGCCTGAGTTGCGCCGCCTCCGGCGTAGGTATGTTAAACACCCCATGTGCGGTGTTGCACCATGCAAATGAAGGCAAGTAGCGATTCACGAAGTGGCGCAGGCGTAGCATAACGGCATGGCAATGTAAACCAAAAAAAATGGTTTACATATATCCAAACATGACATAGGAGTAACGGAAGGCTGCCAACGTCAGGTGTCATACTGGTGCAACATGCCAATGGGGAAAGACACCGAGAATGTCAAAAGAAAACATGCAGAAAATTTAAATAACGACATAAATGGTATGTACGCCAAAACCACAGCAGAACCCCAGGACATGTCCGCGGAAGGTGCGGAACAATGAAATAATATGACAATGTCATAAAAGAGCAGTATAAGGCACATCAGCATCACAGCCACAATACACCATAGTATGCATGGAAAGCCACAACCACAGCCCAAGGGTTGCCAAGGAGTGGCGGCGGTGTCCGGCGCCGTAACCATGTATTAGTAGTCAATGCCATGCAAATGAGGCAGATAATACTGAATCGCAAAACCCCCGCGTAAGGCTGCACCAAAGCGCAGCGGTAATACACCGAGGGGTGGCCTAGAGGGAATACATGTCAATCGCAGACGGGTGTGCCACTGTAGGAGGAAGCACATTGGAGCCCAGCAAACATGGGCTGTACAATGCACATCACAGCATCAGGACCGGCGTGTGAGGAAATAGATGCGCTGAGAGTACACAATGCGCGCACAGATGCATGTGCACGAGGATGACTACGTTCCCCAACCCAGTCATGTGACGGCCGCCCCGTCAACAACCACGGATACAGGAAGGTGATGCGGAGAATATGAGGAAATGCGGAAGCAGTGTAATTGGAGTCGTAATGAGCAATCAACACCAATCAACCCACGAAGGGCAATTGGCGGCAGCTGACAACTCTGCATGCAGAATCCCGCAAAACGGGAAAGGGGAGGCATATGAATGCAAAGAAAGTAGGGGATGTAGCAGAATTGCAAAGAGCGAAGAACCGATACAGCACAGCCAAGTAGAGAGGTAGCATAACAGTGGCGGCAAAATGCACGAGATGCCATGTGCCTGCAGGATGCACTCCAGGAAATAGTAGGTGCAACGTGCAGAAACAGTAAAGTAAGGTGTAAAGCTAAACCAATGCAGGCAAGTGTAATGTAACACCAAAGGCAACAGCGTTGCAGTGCCAACGGTAAAACACGGAAGATAACCCACAGATACGGCAGCACAGACACACCCAATGACATTACCAGGTGTACAGCACAACACTATAAAGTGTGAATGCACACAACACACAGCGCGTATTCCCAAATGCTGCACCTTAGGGTGTAAACACACGGGGAACTTTTAAAATGTATATGTTGGGTGCTGCCGTGGCCGTGATGCATTGGCATGTGTTAGAGACAGACGGAGTTGCGGAGGAGGGTGCCGACAACTACTGTAGGCCTCAGAGGAGAAGGAGAGTGTTCAGACCAAGGGTGACCTACCAGGGGCTGCAAGACCTGGAGATAGTAGAGCTTTACAGGGTGGACAGGGACACGTTACAGCAAATAGTGGAGTTGTGCCGGTCACGCCTGAGAACAAGAGACAACAGAGGGGAGCCCATCCCAGTGGACACAAAGGTATGTGTAAGCTTGCGAATACTGGCAACAGGTACCTTTCAAAGGCCAACCGGGGATATAATGGGCATCTCACAGGCATCAGCATCCAGGGTACTACACCAGTTTCTGGATGCCATGTTACGACATGCCCATGAGTATATATACTTCCCCAGATCTCAGGAGGAGTTGGCTAGCAATATGCGCCACTTCCACCGTGTGGCACAATACCCGGAGGTACTGGGTGCGATAGACTGTACGCACATAGAAATCAAGTCACCACCCGGGGAGCAGGGTAGACGCTACATAAACCGCAAGGGATTCCCCTCCATCAATTGCCAGGTCGTGTGCAATGCGCAGGGCATTATCATGGATGTGTGTGCTGGCAGCCCTGGAAGCTACCACGACTCCCATATCTGGCATGCCTCACAGCTGTATCAGGTATTTGCCAGGGGGGACATCACACAAGGTCACCTTGTGGGGGATGCTGGCTATGCACTGGAGCCGTGGATAATGACACCCATCAGAAATGCACACACACACATGCAAGAACGCCATAATGAGGCACACGCACAAACCAGAATAATCATAGAGCGTGTGTTTGGGATGTTGAAATCACGGTTCCGGTGCTTGGATACATCCAGTGGAGCCTTGCAGTACTCTCCAGGCACATGTGCCCACATATTCATAGTATGTGCTATGCTACATAATATGATCCTGCGGAAACAGCTGCTGCAGGACATAATGGTGTAGGGCCACCAAGCTCGCCACAACTGCCAAGGCAAGCACAGGCACAGAGCGTTCAGCGCCATGGACACACTGTGCCAGCCCCAGTAGGCAGTCGGAGGCGTACCCAATATGCATGTGCCTTGGCAAAGAGGGAACGTATAGCACATACTCTGACAGCGTAGGCCCCATGGACTGACACCTCCCTACCTGCACACAGTGAAATGGACGGCACACAAACATGGTCGCCCGTAATGTGTCCCGTATGGGCGGTCCCATGTGTGACTCCAACATAGGTAGCACCCAAACACTGCACACCCAACAGCCAGCGGAGCATGGAATGCCAACACCTCAACCGCACGCGGGTCCTACAGCAGACGGCATAGCCGTATGCTGCCACGTTCGGCGCAAGGTGTCTACATATGTACATATGTGCATACACAGATATGGAGATAGATATCATTACACACGTAGAAATATATGTACACATACACAGATATAAAGTACAACAGGTTAAACAGGGAATCACAGGGATGCAAGGTTACAGAGAAGTAAGACGCGAAATCTCTACATAGTAAACATAGTGAACGACAACCCGACTATCCGGGAGGGTGGACAGAGCAGGGAACGCCACCCATGGAAAGGTCAACCCACCTAAATGCATATTCGCGAGTCGGGATGATCGCCAGGCCACGGTACAGTAACAGGACATGTGCGGGTAATATTCTTAGGATATGAGGGCGGAGGTAGACACCGCTGCCGGCGATGCAGTCAACATAGGTACTGTGTGCAACCGTCCCTGCGAAAGCGGCAGTATGTGTATGTGTGAGGTGAGGGTGTCGTGTGTTCCGCTGTGCGAGTGTAATGTGTGCGCCACTGTAAAATGTGTATGTAGGTGACATGTGACAGGCGGAGTGGAATAACATGTGTAGGCATACAGTATAGGAACCACAGGCGTATGTACAGCAGTACCCACAAAGTAGTACTGAGAGCTCCTCACTGGCTAGGCGCATGGCGACGTAAAACGATGCAAAGCGAAAATGTCCCAGAATGTACCACAGGAGTATAGCCAACATGTGATGCAAAGGACGCATGTACAAACCATGGCTGTATGTATGGTGCCGATATGTTAATTACAACACGTTACGTCGGCAACGTTACACAGCAATAGTCATGTACCGCAGAAATACGCATGTGCTACCCCGGCACCGATCATGGCCACGTATCGTCCCGTAAACACCGCTGTGTGTTCTACGAGTGTTAAACAAGCAATCGCCACCCGAACAGGTGGCAACCGGTAGCATACAGGCCATCCCAAGTACAGGACCACAATGACCGT
Organism: Protopterus annectens; assembly: GCF_019279795.1. NCBI lineage: Eukaryota > Metazoa > Chordata > Ceratodontiformes > Protopteridae > Protopterus > Protopterus annectens. The sequence continues at coordinate 1,085,273,270 of NC_056739.1, read as the reverse complement.
AAATATCCGTGACAAAATGCCAAGGGATAGTCGGCACGTACGAACAGCCGCAGATATACTACCGATGTGACGGAGGAATACATGCAGGAAGCACACATGCAGGCGGTACCGACACCAGACGACATCAACAAAACCTACACTCCTAGAACAACAGACAGGTAACTTGCAGCTCCCCAGGCAGGGATGGAGCACACACACAAGCATACCGTGTATGTATAAATGCAAGGCCCACAACACGCATCGTCACCCACAGCCGATATACCCCATCGCACATATCAAAGGGATACAAGCCAAAATAGCAGCAAAAACATACAGGCAGTCAATGACAGCGGCATACCCGCAACATCTCGCGTGGGAAACACTATCAGCAGCGGATGCATACCTGCATCCGTTGTGTAGAGGAATACAAGAGCTATGTTACACATCCGAATGCAAAACGCCATCGACAGACGCCGCCAGGACACGGACACCCACATGTCGAACATAATACCATACCCAACACACACAATCCACGGCTAACACCACAGCGAAATGTACCTGACGCCACACATAGCGGCTGCAGTCACACATAACATAACACAATACATACCATCCCCACAAAGGTAGTGCAAATAACCAACGGCCAGACGAGGAATGAACCATGCCCTAGTTCCGACGTGTACTGTACGAATGGAGGAGATGCACAGGTGATATGCGCATAAGTACACACCGAGGAACAGCTATTGGTGTGATGAACCCACATGCCGCAGGTGACGACGGATATAAGGAAGACTCCCAGGATATTCAAACTGTATGTTCATACCGAACAAATACTTTATTCTCACTCGAGCCGTTTTGTTGTAACTAGCGAGACTCTAACGGAATAGGGAAACCAACACAGGAAAGGTATGTAGAACCCACGAGATGTACTGGTGTGTAACGCATGATATGTATGATGAAGCTGCACTGTATGTGAACGGTGTTTGTAAGTAAAGATACCTGTCCATAAAGCAGAGAGTGGTGAAAGGTGGTTATGTAGTGTTAACCCGCTGAGCATACCAACGACTGTGGACACCGTGTGCACAGCAGTGGGACATCATGTACACAGCCGGGATAACCCAAGGGCTGCCATAGGGATTTAAAACACAGAACAATGCTACCACCCACGCCGATGCTGGCAGTGGATGTCCAACAATGAAGTGCCACAGCAGGGGATATGACATGTATGTATAGTGTCACAGCACACATGTGTATGGGCATATACCGTCGATGTCATACATAATGTGCGCACGACGTGCACATATGCCTCGCAGTAGGGGTGACTATGTCAACTATGTGTAATGTAAAGCTGTCATGATGGATATGTTCAGACATCATACACAGTATCACAGGCATAGCATGCATGATGGAGGTATAGCCTAGTGTTATGTACATTAACAGGATATGTATGGCCTGCACATATGGGACAGAGTAGTAGCAGAATAGCCACCCACAATGGAAGGAACAGCAAGTAACCATATCCAAACGATCTGTAGCAGGTGCAATGTGTGCAACAATGATGTCTGGCAGGTCCATGTGTAAACACATGTACAATGTACACAGTAGTGTCACCTCCCCATGGTAGTGTCCACTGAACAGCAGAGGTGGATGTCAACTGCATGTCTACACAGTACTGCCGCTGTGGTGGTACCATGTGTATGTGTCACCCTATCAGCAAGGGAGCTATCACATGACCAGTGCCACAGTTTGTCCCTGTGGGATGTGCACAGGACCTATGTTCCACAGCATGGTGTGTGTCTAGTCTGCGGAGGTAACACAGAAGCCCAGGCTAAGCAACGTGGCATGTGTGCACATATGCAGGAGTGCTTCATTCACCCCGCCCACTGCAAACGCCATGTAGGAGTACTACATGCATCAGTAATGGAGGACATGGCCCATGGCAGAGTAGATGACACCCCTGTGTAAGTGGTATGCAGATGAGTACAGATGTGTTCCCCGTCTGTCATCTGCATATGTAAACTGTCTGAGCCTGGTATACATCACGGCATGACTATACCGTGACATGTAAAGTTGTAGCCATTGTGGAAGGTACACCACTTAATGTGTTATTGTAACCCTGCCCGTGTGTAGATGTGTGTATGGCACAAGTACAAAGGCTACCAATGTACCAGCAACACATATAGTCCAGATATGTGTGGCCCTGCAGATGTGTACCCACGCCACAGTGGAATATGGCAACCACAGCACCATGTGGGGCATGTGTGTGTACAGCAACCATGTACAATGTGATATGCATGTATAGGGACAGTATCCATGTGATACCCAGTGGATGACTGTCGCTATGCAAAGGTGATGTGTATGCACCATGTGTGATGTATCTGACGCAATGACATCTACACGATATATCTGCCAAACCGACACCTGTATGGTTGTTAGCAGTATGAGCTGGTGGAGCTAGAATGCTGCCAGGTATGTAGATGTGGGATATGTAGGCATGGACAGTACTCCGTGACAGCATGTTGTGTATGTAAGCAAATAGTGAACATGAGGGGCCACATGACTGGGGACTGTGTAATGCCACATGTACCTGACATGTCGTAGGTAGCATGATATGCTTGCACCACTGTGTGACCTGTCCAGGAGTCACATAGCCTAACATCCTGAGACACAGGGTATGATGTGATGGTGGATGTGTACATTGGCAATACCAGAATGTGGAATGGTGCTGAAGGGCAATGTGGGGATAATGTCTGATCTGTTACCCTCTGTACCACACCAACCACCCATGCAATGGTATGACAGGTGGCCAGCATGTGGATGTGGTGTGCTGTGGCACACAGAGGCCCAACAAGGGTGCCAGTAAAGGCATGGAGGTCGTCAATGAGTGTGTGAAGCATGGATGTGAGGATGTGCCCCAGTGCCATACTGAATGGTCTAGTCATGGGTGTATGAATGCAGTCCCACACGTGCAATGCAGTACCACCCATGTGTAGTGTGATAGATGCGGTAGTGTGGTAGTCAAGGTACACAACGCCCATGAATGGGCTAGCAGTTAATTCAGTGGGCTGCTGCAGAGACACATAACAACCAGGTTGGCGGGATATAACAGCTAGGGAGATTGGAGGTGACATTGGGACAGTGTCCTAGGACATAACGTGTGCATGGCAGTACCATGTATGTGTCCACAGGGACAATGCGATGTCCATGTATGGATTGGAACCCTGTAGTGAGTGAGAGTGTGTATTGTTGGTAGGTACCCCATTGGCTGGCATGTTGCCAACAACATCTCTGTTGGCAATGCCTGGGTGACTGTTGTATGCTACATTGAATGTGGATGTAGCCAAACAACACAGACATACCACCACACCGCGTGAGGGCCCACACTGCAATGTACGGCGGTCATGTGTAGGTAGCTAGCTGTGGAGCATGTGATGGACCACGAGGACCCACCATGACTGTCAAGTGATGCACCACACACATTTGAACATACCCACCGTGCAACAGCCTGCACATGCGCTCATACAGCACATGTGCATGGAACATGAATACCACCGTGGCCTGTGAAAAGGCCAGTACCACCATGTCTCTGTGTGGAATAGCATGGTCCCTACCAGTGCGCATATGTAGCGGAAGTGCACTGTGATATGTGTCAGCATAGTCACGATACTGTCCAGCTGCCGGGTGCCATGCCATTAACTACCCCGCCAGCAGACGTCGGTAGTACCAGCCGTTGAGCACATGTACCATGTATGCTGTGATGGGTGTGTGTCCAGGGCGTGGCTAGCAGGGCCGTGAAGCATATATCTTCATCAACCAGAGGGGGGATGTCCGTAGGTATAGCACACAGACACATGGAGGTATGGTGCATGCCGAGGGTAGTGTAGGTATGGTATGTGTTGTGTAATGTGTCACCCAGCTATGTGTAGTGCATGGCCAAGCATGTGTGGGTACATGGGAGTCCATACTAGGGAAGTGCGTGTTGCTGTCAGCACATGGCAGTAGCAACTGTCCGAGGTGCAATGTACAGTATGATAACACAGCCAGCATGTAACCTGTGGTGTACAGTGTACTCTCCGTCGCGTGTCACAATGTGTCTAGCGGTCACAAACATGGGTATCCGAACATGGAGTACTATGATGCATTGTGTTTGGAAAAAATACAGTATGTGTGTAAATCACTGTGTGATGTGGGATCCCCTCACCTGTGTGTGTTGCAGTCCAGGTATGTGCCTGGGAGGTATGATCTGTGTACAATCTGGACTGGCAGGTGTGCTGTGTAGAGCATGGAGGCAGGTCCCAGGCACCGCAGATAAATGTCAGGCGTGCCTTACTGTGTGTGCAGTGCTTGTGTACAGCACAGTGGAGGGTGCAAGCATTGTCACACATCACTGCATGCCGCGGCCTGCCTGTGACAGCCCTGCTGGAGACAGACATGTGACACCGCTGCAGAGGCAGCATAGCATGTGAAGATGTACATGTGGGCCCCACACCCTAGGCAGATGTCCGCAGGTCATGTGTGCCACAGTAGTGTGGTTGACCACGACTGTCATACTGGACAAATACCACATGCCTGCATAAGTACAGTATGACCATAGTCAACAGTCGCAGCGACAGAGTAGGCCAATGTACAGTATCCCCGTGCAGACCACTGCCTACTGTACACCTGGCTAGACACACACGGAGGGTGAATACACCTTTGAGCCATCACATGTCCCAGTCCACGAGCCTGTACAATGTCATCACAGGGTGGTCACAATAGCATGTGGTAAGACAGACACATTGTACCAGGTGATGTGTCATGTGTGCATATGTTGACTGCACAGCCGCTCACATGTCCGCAACATACCGGTGCATGATGTATACTGTTACATGATGTGTGGAACTGCACTGTCACATGATGGAGGTATAGCCTAGTGTTATGTACATTAACAGGATATGTATGGCCTGCACATATGGGACAGAGTAGTAGCAGAATAGCCACCCACAATGGAAGGAACAGCAAGTAACCATATCCAAACGATCTGTAGCAGGTGCAATGTGTGCAACAATGATGTCTGGCAGGTCCATGTGTAAACACATGTACAATGTACACAGTAGTGTCACCTCCCCATGGTAGTGTCCACTGAACAGCAGAGGTGGATGTCAACTGCATGTCTACACAGTACTGCCGCTGTGGTGGTACCATGTGTATGTGTCACCCTATCAGCAAGGGAGCTATCACATGACCAGTGCCACAGTTTGTCCCTGTGGGATGTGCACAGGACCTATGTTCCACAGCATGGTGTGTGTCTAGTCTGCGGAGGTAACACAGAAGCCCAGGCTAAGCAACGTGGCATGTGTGCACATATGCAGGAGTGCTTCATTCACCCGCCCACTGCAAGCGCCATGTAGGAGTACTACATGCATCAGTAATGGGAGGACATGGCCCATGGCAGAGTAGATGACACCTGTGTAAGTGGTATGCAGATGAGTACAGATGTGTTCCCGTCTGTCATCTGCATATGTAAACTGTCTGAGCCTGGTATACATCACGGCATGACTATACCGTGACATGTAAAGTTGTAGCCATTGTGGAAGGTACACCACGAATGTGTTATTGTAACCCTGCCCGTGTGTAGATGTGTGTATGGCACAAGTACAAAGAGGCTACCAATGTACCAGCAACACATATAGTCCAGATATGTGTGGCCCTGCAGATGTGTACCCACGCAACAGTGGAATATGGCAACCACAGCACCATGTGGGGCATGTGTGTGTACAGCAACCATGTACAATGTGATATGCATGTATAGGGACAGTATCCATGTGATACCCAGTGGATGACTGTCGCTATGCAAAGGTGATGTGTATGCACCATGTGTGATGTATCTGGCCTTAATGACATCTACACGATATATCTGCCAAACCGACACCTGTATGGTTGTTAGCAGTATGAGCTGGTGGAGCTAGAATGCTGCCAGGTATGTAGATGTGGGATATGTAGGCATGGACAGTACTCCGTGACAGCATGTTGTGTATGTAAGCAAATAGTGAACATGAGGGGCCACATGACTGGGGACTGTGTAATGCCACATGTACCTGACATGTCGTAGGTAGCATGATATGCTTGCACCACTGTGTGACCTGTCCAGGAGTCACATAGCCTAACATCCTGAGACACAGGGTATGATGTGATGGTGGATGTGTACATTGGCAATACCAGAATGTGGAATGGTGCTGAAGGGCAATGTGGGGATAATGTCTGATCTGTTACCCTCTGTACCACCAACCACCCATGCAATGGTATGACAGGTGGCCAGCATGTGGATGTGGTGTGCTGTGGCACACAGAGGCCCAACAAGGGTGCCAGTAAAGGCATGGAGGTCGTCAATGAGTGTGTGAAGCATGGATGTGAGGATGTGCCCCAGTGCCATACTGAATGGTCTAGTCATGGGTGTATGAATGCAGTCCCACACGTGCAATGCAGTACCACCCATGTGTAGTGTGATAGATGCGGTAGTGTGGTGGTCAAGGTACACAACGTCCATGAATGGGCTAGCAGTTAATTCAGTGGGCTGCTGCAGAGACACATAACAACCAGGTTGGCGGGATATAACAGCTAGGGAGATTGGAGGTGACATTGGGACAGTGTCCTAGGACATAACGTGTGCATGGCAGTACCATGTATGTGTCCACAGGGCAATGCGATGTCCATGTATGGATTGGAACCCTGTAGTGAGTGAGAGTGTGTATTGTTGGTAGGTACCCCATTGGCTGGCATGTTGCCAACAACATCTCTGTTGGCAATGCCTGGGTGACTGTTGTATGCTACATTGAATGTGGATGTAGCCAAACAACACAGACATACCACCACACTGCGTGAGGGCCCACACTGCAATGTACGGCGGTCATGTGTAGGTAGCTAGCTGTGGAGCATGTGATGGACCACGAGGACCCACCATGACTGTCAAGTGATGCACCACACACATTTGAACATACCCACCGTGCAACAGCCTGCACATGCGCTCATACAGCACATGTGCATGGAACATGAATACCACCGTGGCGTCTGTGAAAAGGCCAGTACCACCATGTCTCTGTGTGGAATAGCATGGTCCCTACCAGTGCGTACATGTAGCGGAAGTGCACTGTGATATGTGTCAGCATAGTCACGTATACTGTCCAGCTGCCGGGGTGCCATGCCATTAACTACCCCCGTCAGCAGACGTCGGTAGTACCAGCCGTTGAGCACATGTACCATGTATGCTGTGATGGGTGTGTGTCCAGGGCGTGGCTAGCAGGGCCGTGAAGCATATATCTTCATCAACCAGAGGGGGGATGTCCGTAGGTATAGCACACAGACACATGGAGGTATGGTGCATGCCGAGGGTAGTGTAGGTATGGTATGTGTTGTGTAATGTGTCACCCAGCTATGTGTAGTGCATGGCCAAGCATGTGTGGGTACATGGGAGTCCATACTAGGGAAGTGCGTGTTGCTGTCAGCACATGGCAGTAGCAACTGTCCGAGGTGCAATGTACAGTATGATAACACAGCCAGCATGTAACCTGTGGTGTACAGTGTACTCTCCGTCGCGTGTCACAATGTGTCTAGCGGTCACAAACATGGGTATCCGAACATGGAGTACTATGATGCATTGTGTTTGGGTAAAATACAGTATGTGTGTAAATCACTGTGTGATGTGGGATCCCCTCACCTGTGTGTGTTGCAGTCCAGGTATGTGCCTGGGAGGTATGATCTGTGTACAATCTGGACTGGCAGGTGTGCTGTGTAGAGCATGGAGGCAGGTCCCAGGCACCGCAGATAAATGTCAGGCGTGCCTTACTGTGTGTGCAGTGCTTGTGTACAGCACAGTGGAGGGTGCAAGCATTGTCACACATCACTGCATGCCGTGCCTGCCTGTGACAGCCCTGCTGGAGACAGACATGTGACACCGCTGCAGAGGCAGCATAGCATGTGAAGATGTACATGTGGGCCCCACACCTAGGCAGATGTCCGCAGGTCATGTGTGCCACAGTAGTGTGGTTGACCACGACTGTCATACTGGACAAATACCACATGCCTGCATAAGTACAGTATGACCATAGTCAACAGTCGCAGCGACAGAGTAGGCCAATGTACAGTATCCCCGTGTGCAGACCACTGCCTACTGTACACCTGGCTAGACACACACACGGAGGGTGAATACACCTTTGAGCCATCACATGTCCCAGTCCACGTAGCCTGTACAATGTCATCACAGGGTGGTCACAATAGCATGTGGTAAGACAGACACATTGTACCAGGTGATGTGTCATGTGTGCATATGTTGACTTGCACAGCCGTTCACATGTCCGCAACATACCGGTGCATGATGTATACTGTTACATGATGTGTGGAACTGCACTGTGACCCACAACAGGGCCATCTGACACAGGTGTGTTGTGAATGGTGTAACCCATGTTCACACAGGATACACACTGCTGCTGTTGGCATGGCTACCAGTGGTGCATGCAGTGGTCATACCGACATACTAAACACAGTGTTCATGCAGGGATGTCCATTGTTGTGGATGATGTGTTGCTACGTGAAGGTAGGTGTGTGTTGTGAATGTTACACATCCAGATGACACCATCTGGTGCAGTCATGGTCGTCGACAGCATCACACACATCCACAGCAGTCAGAACCCTGTCCTGAGAATGTGTGTCAGTCACCCTCGTACTGTGTGACATATGTGCACATGGCAGAACACCTCCCTCTGTCATCTAGGATACTGTACACCTGGCTAGACACACACCCGGAGGGTGAATACACCTTTGAGCCATCACATGTCCCAGTCCACGTAGCCTGTACAATGTCATCACAGGGTGGTCACAATAGCATGTGGTAAGACAGACACGTTGTACCAGGTGATGTGTCATGTGTGCATATGTTGACTTGCACAGCCGTTCACATGTCCGCAACATACCGGTGCATGATGTATACTGTTACATGATGTGTGGAACTGCACTGTGACCCACAACAGGGCCATCTGACACAGGTGTGTTGTGAATGGTGTAACCCATGTTCACACAGGATACACACTGCTGCTGTTGGCAGCCATGCTGGTGGCTACCAGTGGTGCATGCAGTGGTCATACAGACATACTGCACACAGTGTTCATGCAGGGATGTCCATTGTTGTGGATGATGTGTTGCTACGTGAAGGTAGGTGTGTGTTGTGAATGTTACACATCCAGATGACACCATCTGGCGCAGTCATGGTCGTCGACAGCATCACACACATCCACAGCAGTCAGAACCCTGTCCTGAGAATGTGTGTCAGTCACCCTCGTACTGTGTGACATATGTGCACATGGCAGAACACCTCCCACTGTCATCTAGGATGGCTACGTGATGGCTGGAATGTGCTGTAATAATGTACAATGCTGGTAGCCCAATGAAGTACCTGGAATCACACACAGTACACCATGGCTGCCATGTAAACCATGCACAACAATGACTGTCTGACAGACACAAACAATGCATTGACATGTTGAACATGCGCACATGAGAACTCCCAATGAGGTATGTTGCACATATCGATGTACAACTGTCATCTATGGCCATAGCATGGATGCAGACGCACATGCCCCACAGGCAGTACCACGTAATGTAGGTAGGGGGACATTGCTTGTGTACATGTGACAGTTGCTGTACCGCCACATGTCTTGCATAGCCGTCATGTAGGGGTAGCAGTGGCATGTGACTGATGGACATGCCTGTACATTTGACCATGTCCCACAGGAGATGTGTTACGTGTGTACAACACGTGATGTGCCGTCATCAAGCTGTGAAGTGTACGGCCACCAGTGTACCTGTGTGACATGTTCTGCGATGGGTGCAAAGGCACATAGTACTGCATTGCATGCCCACAAGCCCCACACAGGTGCATAGCCTGAACATACAATACAAAGAGAGTGTGGGATGATAGCAACCCACAAGAGGAGATGGGTACGGGTGGCAACCCACTACCACATGTGCGGGTACGGTGTGCATGTCTATTACACATTAGCACCTGAGAAGCTAGCGGTACAGCAGTACAGGGTTGCATGCATATATGTTCAACAATATCCCTGTGTGTCCCACCACTGGCCCGTGGACAGACAGACACCAACAAAATGTGCAGATATGATATGTGCACAGCACATCACCGATGCCTACTGTAGAACAGGCTTACTGTGTAGACATGTGCACAGTAGGTCTGCGCCAGCCACACTCAAACACATTATGTGCCTAACCACACCAATAGTCCAGGCCGTGCCACAGACGGACGTCCATGCATCTGTGTATGTACGTCTGTGAATGTCTCCGGCATAGCAGTATAGCTGTGTCACTGTTGTGAACAACATAATGAATGGGTTGTATGTATGAGGGGTGTGTCATACGTGTATGGTCAGATCGATGATACCATCAGTGCCCCTGCTATGTGAACATCCCTGTCCCCATACATGGATACCTATGCTGTGCCCAACACCACGTTTCCCGAGGGAGGGATGGCGGTGTGCAGTGCACCAGCAGACATGGGGATGGCAGCAGGCACTGGATGTAGACATATGTGGTACCCACGTCAGTCCAGGCAACCATCCATGTGCACAGGATAACAGTGTGTGGCCACATACAGCACTGTGTTGATCAATATCGCAGCACATAGCACCTGTCAGGGTTACAGTGTATGCATGGATGTGCGATACCTGCATGCACCAGACACACCCCCACCAAGCAGCGTGCAGCCTACCTTGCATAAGGCCAGTGTCCACACCATGGTGATAGACATGTGTAATGTCCATATACACATAGCAATGACATATGGAATGGACAGCCACCCTGCCAATATCATTACCCCCCAGGTGGATCACATCCCAGTGCCATGTATGTGGCATACCCTGCCATACCATGCAGCCCTGCCCAGCAAGGCTGCACGTGCTATCACAGTCCTACATGGTGCGATGGACAAAAGGCACTGTCACTATCAACCGTCCACAGCACTAATGTGGCGGTGATGCACCCTGTGGTGTTACAGGTGCTGTGTGTTGCTGTGGACAACGTGCGTGTGCACATGTTATGCATAACCTTTCCTGCTAATGTGGCATGGTTACACATTGTCCCATGTGTATCACATATGCAACACAGGTGAGCCGTGGCAAGTTGTCCAACACCTGTACAGTGCTGTGTGGATGTACATGGCACAACACATGCATGTGCAGGTGTCCATGTGTATGTGTGCAGTGCCACTGCTGATGTTCATAATGGCCACGTACGTGATGTCTAGTGACATATACACAGCATCCAGGTGAACAGTAGAACTGTTGTCACATGGGGACCCGTGCCAACTGATATGGACACAGGTGCAGCCAGGTACACATGTCCACAGCAGGCTAACATCAACATGGTGCGTGTACAGTGTGTTGAGGTGACACACAGATATGATATGACACCCACTGCTCAATGGTGTGACGGCAACACATCGGCTGTGTCACTGCCATGATGCCTTGCAGAGATTACTGTGCAGATGTTGTACATGTCATAGCAATGTATTTCCGGCAGTATGCCAGCACAGCAGTGTAAATGTGACCTGTCACCATCATTATGTCTTACAGATAATGCCACGTTCCCGGCTGCCTGCCTTTAGCCGACAGGAAGACGGGGTCATAATACCGTTGCTACATGATAATTATGACATCTTGTTTAGCCATGTGCCACTGCAGGCACAGCAATGGGAGGACATGTGGCAGGATATGTGCAGGAGGGTGAACACCCTGGGCGGCCACAACCGCACATATCAACAGATCCGCAGGCACTGCACAGACCTAATCCGGCATGCAAGACAGCGTGCCACTGCAATCGCCAGACAACAAGGTGGGACAGGTGGTGGTCCACAAACCCAGCCCCCACTCACACCCACGGAGGAGCTCCTGGCCAGTCTGGGGACACCCATGGAACAACATGCTGAAACCCTCTCGTCCATCGTGGAGGTGGGTGTCTCCCAACCAACGAGCTTGGAGCTGCCTGGTAAGTCAGTGTTGCATGTTTGTATGATAAGTGACGTAGGAGTGGGTGTCATAGTACAACACATAATATAGCAACACATGCCAGGTGTATGGCCACACAAGATGCATACTACAGTATGCTATGTTGTGTTTGCAGACATGTGCATAGCACATGCTAACACACAGGTGCATGATGTGACATGCACAGTGCTTACCGTGGCGATAGTAATGGATAATGTGTATACCTTTGTGTCATCCCTATACAGGTACGTCTGGCGTGTCGCACAGACAAGGGTCTGTTGCAGGTATGTCTGTTGCTAGTAAAAGGCATGATACGGTGTATCGATATTCCCCATGTGTCCAGGTATGACATGCACACCTGGGTGTGCCCCAGTCATGGTATACAGGTTGCACCACCCGACACACACACCACCCATGTACAGTAGATACAACCGTTAGTATAGACTGCCATGACACCACATAACCCATTGGTGTGATATGTGCAGTCAGCTATGCATACAATGGTGGAGGTGTTCCACAATAGCTGCATGTGTAGTATGCATTGGTATGCCTCTGCGGTATGCACAAAGTACCACATAGTGAGCTGTGATCTGGCCAGAGCACAGGTGTTACCACTGTGACCTATGCTCCTGCATTGGGTGCACATGTTGTGACATGGCACATGACATGTCCCATGCACATGGATGTCTGTCCGCAACATTGTCACACCATGACATGACCTATGCATGACATAGCAGACATCCACAATGTCTGCATAGCCTTAGGGAATGTGACACCTCAGACTAGTGCGGTTGTATGTCACATGGGCCACCACAGGGCCGTGCACGATGCCCATCACACACAATTGTCGATGACCCAGACAAACATGGCCATGGGTGATACCTACAGGCATGTTGCCACACAGTACATCCACAGTGGGTAGTCACCGTTGCACCCTGTCCACACATAGTGGGCTCATCACTGTAGTGGACCCCCTGGACATCCGATGTGGTACACCAGAGAAATGGAATGCCTGTCTGCAGCCACTAGAGGTGCCACCAATGTCTACCATATACGTGCTGCTGAGCAGCTGAACTGACTTGCAGACATGGCAACGTAATGCGTCCAGGTCACGCATTGCACAGAAACATACCTGTGTTCTGCTACCGTGCAGTGGCACAGTGCCCGTACTCCCCACTGTACAGCTATGTACACAGCTCACACCAACCACACCTGCACAGACATCCTTGTTACACATGCATTGTATCTGTAGACTGTACACATAACACTGCACTGTGACATCCGTTGTGATGTGGTGCATGTGGTGGGACACCATCGTCACATGTCCACATGATACCGCACATGTTTGCGGTGTACATGACATAGTGACGGCAGCCATGTGTACTGTTAACCCGCCCGTGGCCACACGGTGTATCACGATGATGCATGCAAACTACCATGAATGTGTGTACTGCATGCCTACTAAAAGACACCTGCCTGATGTAGTGTGCACTCCAGGACAGTATGCATACTGCCACTATTAATGTCTGGGCTGCAGTCACTGGGCTGTGGTGTGGGAATGCTGCATGCCACCTGCAATATCACATGCATGATGTGTCTGCATGTGTGTGTGTCCGCGTGTGTGTGTCAGCGTGTGTGTGTCCGCATGTGTGTGTGTGTGTGTGTGTGTCTGTGTGTGTGTCTGCGTGCGTGTAATGTAACTTACGGTATGTCTGTGTATTCACAGGTGCTGTAGGTGCGTTCCCCTCCTGCGGTCCATCTGATGCTAGTGTCCCCACAGATACTAGCGGTGATGACCATGTGCATGAGGCACAGGCAGGGTCATCACAGGCAGACACTGTGCCATTGGAGAACATCACACTTACGTCCCCTTCATCCCCGCACATGGTTCAGATGCCGACACATACCAAAACACCGTTGCCCATAGATGACGGACAGTCAGCGTCTGTTGGCACCAAGCAGGAATGTGTGGTGGCTGCAGAAGGTGCGGGTACACACGATGTTGCCAGTGTATTGACTGGTGGAGTGCCACACAGGCATGTGGCAGGTGCTGCTCGTAGGAGGAGCACTGCTAGACATACACCTGCCGTACAGGGTGCAGCAGCTGGTATAACCAGACGCATGTTCCAGACTGTAATGGTGGCGCAGGCGTGCGAACGGCAGAACCAGGAAGGGCAGAGGCTGCAGAGGTCCGCAATCCATTCCTTAAATGAGAACATCCAGTCATTGGCGAATGCCCAACAGCATCTTGCCGATGTTCTGGATAGGAGATTGGGTGAGATGGCTGGGATCCTCGACCGAGGCATGGCCATCAGTGAGCGTGAGCTGTCCATGCTGGAACACCTGGTAGGGGTGAGGCATAGGGCACGTGGGCGTGGGCCAGTAACACCACCAAGTGCAGGTCAACGTGTGCGTGCCACCTCCCATGCCCACCCACACAGTGCTGGTAGCAGCAGCAGTGCAGCTGCTACTACACCAACCACACCAGGACATAGCAGGCCACGTGGACGTGGCCCTGGACGGCCCCGGCGTGGACATGTTTCCAGCGGACATGTGTCATCGGAGAGTGGCCACTCTATACCACCACCCAGTAGTGCCCGTGCGACCCCAGGCAGGCACGGGTCACGTCGCTGCAGGCGGACACAGTGAGCCGTACCACCTGCACTGTACAGTCTGGGGCTGCCAAGTATACCCCGTGTAGGCATCACAGATGACTGAACTGTGTACACACATACCCACACACAGCAAACACAACTGTAGGGCTCCACCACATCCACATGCATTCTGCACAGTCATGCCCAGTAAATGCACAGGCCCTTACACACACACATGATGTCATCCATTGGTACAGCCTATGCCTGTGGCACATATCACCCTGTGCATATGATGAAGTCTCTGCCGCAGAACCGTGAGCTACACCATCGGTGCACGGTTATGCAAACATATTCTGATGCACAGGGTGGACAAGATAGTGAGAGGTGTATGTGATACCTGTGTCTGCATAGTACACGATGTGTATGTTGTGGTGGTTGTGTATGGCAGGTGACAGGTGCGTATGTGATGTGGGTCGTGCACTGACATCATGCAGCAGACATACCATGTAGTGCAGGTGCAGCATTCATTGTTCTGTGTACACAGTATGCGTGGTGGTTACATGTGTAGCACCATGTTGGTTCAGTTAACCCGTATGCCAATTATGGTGTACTTGCATGTGCCTACTGGGAGCACTGTTATCAGTTCCCCACGTGTAGTCGTGGGGTACCCACAGGCACATCTGGCAATATCAGCATAGCACAGGTACCCGCAACCGGCATGGACCCCTACATAGGTACATAGGCGCACATGTACATACCAGGCTATGTGCCCTACGGCATGTGTAAACCTAGCAAGACTGTGTGTGGCTGCTAACACCCCTTAGGATGAGGATACCACATCCATCAGTCTCCTGTCCCCTGTCCAGCACTGACACAGAGATGATGCCTGGTGCATACCTATGATCACACATCCACACGTCATGATTACTCCTGGACAAAGTCAGTCAGGGCCTCTGCTTCACATGGGCTGGCAATCCTCTCCATGTTGTAGGGGGTCTCTGGGCGTTGACCCTGTTCCCCCAGCACGTCCTAGTCATCTTTGTGGCGAGGTGTCTGACAGTCGCTTCTGTGCCCGTGTTTGCCTGGAGCCTAGGAGGTGGAACATGTCCATGTCACCCAGGTCGGTCATGGCCGTGTATGTCAGGCACAGATCACCACAGAGCAGACATGCTGGGAAGGTATACAGCCGGAGTCCCCTTGGTCGGGCAGCGTGTGACACATGTCCCAGCACCTTTATCCCCGTGTCGTGGAATGTTTGTGGTCCTTCCGAGTGCTGCAGGTGTCAGGTTAGGTACAGCCCAGATGTGCCATTGTACGCAATCATTGCTCTGGTGTGTGATGTGTACAGGGGTACAATGAACACCCATGATGTGGATGTGATTCCTTCCAGACCAGGTGGCCACAGTGGAATGTCTTCCCACCCACATTGGCATTGTGTGTGTTGACAGAGGTTACCGACAGGTGTGGTACCCATTTCCATGAACACGTCCACCATGTTGAATGGATTACCACCTACATGTTACATCGGGGCAAACATGTCCTTCCCACTGGGTAGGTCTGCACCTTCTCTGGCATGTAGCAGCAGGCCATGGCTCTGGCAGCAGTTATCCATGTCTATGACACCCTAGGTGGATGTTCGTGTCAGATGGGGTGTTGGGTATGGTGGCCGGTGTGCAGTCATCTGCATACCTTGTCTGCCACAATCCCCCTATGTTTGCATGCACATTGGAAGGTCGAATGCCGAACAGCAGGGGGCCCAGGACTGAGCCCTGTGGGCCTCCACTCGAGACCAGCTTTGAGTCTGACACGGCACCAGGAACACAAACCCTGTGTGGTGTGACCTCCAACCATTCTGAGAACCATCGTGTGACATATGTCCCCACATGTACGCTGGCGAGCCTTTCCATGAGTCCCACGTGGAGTGTGTTCTGAACACTCCCACCAGGTCATGGTAGTGTGTGCAAACCGACGTACCCCCATCAATGGCCTTGGTGACCGCTCCAGACAGGATGAGCAGGTTTGGGAGGCAGGATCTGCCCTTGACTAAGTCGTTGTGGGTATGTTCCGGTATTGGCTGTACACCACTGTCTGTATTCATGGGCACCTGTATGGACCTCCCCGCAGCTTTGCAGACAAGGCTTGTCAAGCTGATAGGGCGGGAATGTCTACAGTCCATAAGAGCACTACCCTGGCATAGTGGGACCACAGCTGCCGTATGCCATCCAGCGGGGACCTAGCCCGTAGTAAGGCTAACATGACACAGTGGCCTTATGTGTGGGGCGAGGGCCTCAATGAGGTTGGGTAGCACACAGCCAGGGACACCATCGGGGCCCATTGGTGCTGTGTTCACCGCCTAACAGATATCAGATCACTCCAGGGCATATGAGATGTTTCGGAGGCTAGACTCTGGTGGGATGGATATGTCCCCTCTTGGGGGGGGTGGATGTATGCATGGAACATGTCCGCTGGTTTCCTGACAATGTCTGTGGGTGCAGTGACCGTTGTACCATTCTGGATCATTTCCGGCCATGACTGTGCGCTCCCACCCATGTCCCTACCACAGTTAAGAAAGGCCCTATGGTTGTCTCATGTGCCCTCTGCAGTACCACTCCCACAAGTGGCCTTGGATGATTGTATGTGTGGCCGTATGTTGATGCTGGTATGAATGGGTGATGGCTTCCCTGGTACTGATATTGCTCTGTCATGTATTAGCTCCAACTGTTGATGTACAGTTTGTCAGTGGCTGGGGTCCACCAGACCATGTGCCTACCTTTGGTGGACAAGGTCCTGATGTTATCATGATCGCTTGGTGCAGACATCCCTGGGGGTGCTCAGAGAAGGCATTCGTAAGGGAGTTGGCAGTGCGGCCTGTGTTCACCACTGGCATGGAGGACTTGTAGGGTACCACACCGGTCATATGATGTGTGGTTTGCTGTGGAGAGGTCGTCACTTAGGTCTCCCATGCCGGTGTTGGGTGCAGGATGTGGATTACCAGTGGATCCACTATATGGTCTGACATCACCATTGAGGGATGTACATCCTGTGTGGAGCATATCCTCCCCATGTGTGATGGGCAGAACTGGTATACGTCCCCCCCTAGTGGGTATGGTTCATGGCTGTTTCACAGCAGTCAGGTGTATTAACACCTGGGACCTGTGGCGTAGGGTGTTGTGTCATGGGTAATGTTCCCGGTCTATGTATGGGTGGTTGATGTCACCCAATACGGTGCTGTTGTGAGAGCATTCACACTCACCAGTGTCCTCAGGACGGCTGTGCAGGTATCCTGGGTTTGGGAGGGTGGTCTGTAGCATGCAACAAACTGTAGGGCAGTCCTACCCATGGTTAATTGCACCTGGATATTCCCCGCTGCAACGGCCACGTCTGTGGCATGGCCGGGTTGCTGTTGTGTGGCTGGACACACACGACGGTCCACATTCTGCCACCCATACCGTCGCACCATGTGTATGCATGTCTGCTCTGTGCCGAGTCTAAGTGTCTGAGCATGCCCAGTAAGCAGCTGTGTAGATGGACACACTGTACAGTGCACACCGCGCCCGACTGCATTAATACCCCGGGTGCATGCCTGTTTCCCCTTCGCAACGGCCACGTCTGTGGCATGGCCGTGTTGCTGTTGTGTGGCTGGACACACACGACGGTCCACATTCTGCCACCCATGCTGTCGCACCATGTGTATGCATGTCTGCTCTGTGCCGAGTCTAAGTGTCTGAGCATGCCCAGTAAGCAGCTGTGTAGATAGACACATTGTACAGTGCACACCGTGCCGACTGCGTTGATACCCGTGAGCATGTCTGTCTCCCCTTTGCAACCGCTAGGTGTGGGGCATGGCCAGTACACCCGCCGGGTACACGACAGTCATCACCGATGTCTGCTACTAGGCGTGTAGCCATGGCCAATGGCATCCTGCATAGCCATGGTGACCATCCAGGTGACACATATGTGGCTGTCATGCCACATTGGCTGCCTACATCCTGCACGCCGGATGCCCTCTCATAGGGTAAACTGTCATGTGGTGCATCCCGTATTCCTGTTGTGATGTACTGATCAGTAGTTATTTGGTATTCCTGACTGCAGCACTAACGTGTTACTGTACGGCCACCTTGGGATGGTAACAGGCTGCGTGACTGCGCACTCTGTCTTCATTCCCTATCGGATGCATTGCCTCTGCAGATGATACCACCCACCTAGGGGTATGCCTCCTGACAGTGCTGTGCTCAGTAATCCCGGTAGCGCGTTCTGTAAATGCTTCATGCTGTAGTGAGTTCATGTAGGTAGGCGTAGGTTCGACTCTCAGCCCCTGTGTGTGTGTGTGTGTGTGTGTGTGTGTTTCCAGCTGCCTCTGCAGATGAACAAGCTTTTAGACGCTTCGCAACACATACCTTGGCTATTGCCAGCTATTTTCTTACAGGTGATGTCAGCCGCCTAGAAGTGTGCCTCTGACAGCGCTGTGCTCAGTAAATTGCGTAGCGCGTTCTGTAAATGCTTCATGCTGTAGTGAGTTCATGTAGGTAGGCGTAGGTTCGACTCTCGGCCCCTCTGTGTGTGTGTGTGTGTGTGTGTGTTTCCAGCTGCCTCTGCAGATGAACACGCTTTTAGACGCTTCGCAACACATACCTTGGCTATTGCCAGCTATTTTCTTACGGGTGATGTCAGCCGCCTAGAAGTGTGCCTCTGACAGCGCTGTGCCCAGTAAACTCGGTAGCGCGTTCTGTAAATGCTTCATGCTGTAGTGAGTTCATGTAGGTAGGCGTAAGTTCGACTCTCGGCCCGTGTGTGTGTGTGTGTGTGTGTGTTTCCAGCTGCCTCTGCAGATGAACAAGCTTTAGGCGCCGCAACACATACCTTGGCTATTGCCAGCTATTTTCTTACGGGTGATGTCAGCCGCCTAGAACTGTGCCTCTGACAGCGCTGTGCTCAGTAAACTCGGTAGCGCGTTCTGTAAATGCTTCATGCTGTAGTGAGTTCATGTAGGTAGGCGTAGGTTCGACTCCCGGCCCCTCTGTGTGTGTGTGTGTGTGTGTGTGTGTGTGTGTGTGTGTGTTTCCAGCTGCCTCTGCAGATGAACAAGCTTTTAGACGCTTCGCAACACATACCTTGGATATTGCCAGCTATTTTCTTACGGGTGATGTCAGCCGCCTAGAAGTGTGCCTCTGACAGCGCTGTGCTCAGTAAACTCGGTAGCGCGTTCTGTAAATGCTTCATGCTGTAGTAAGTTCATGTAGATAGGCGTAGGTTCGACTCCCGGCCCTTCCCTGTGTGTGTGTGTGTGTGTGTTTCCAGCTGCTTCTGCAGATGAACATGCTTTTAGATGCTTCGCACATACCTTGGCTATTGCCAGCTATTCTCTTACGGGTGATGTCAGCCGCCTAGAAGTATGCCTCTGACAGCGCTGTGGTCAGTAAACTCGGTAGCGCGTTCTGTAAATGCTTCATGCTGTAGTGAGTTCATGTAGATAGGCGTAGGTTCGACTCCCGGCCCTTCCGTGTGTGTGTGTGTGTGTGTGTGTGTGTGTGTGTTTCCAGCTGCTTCTGCAGATGAACATGCTTTTAGACGCTTCGCAACACATACCTTGGCTATTGCCAGCTATTCTCTTACGGGTGATGTCATCCGCCTAGAAGTATGCCTCTGACAGCGCTGTACTCAGTAAACTCGGTAGCGCGTTCTGTAAATGCTTCATGCTGTAGTGAGTTCATGTAGATAAGCGTAGGTTCGACTCCCGGCCCTTCCCTGTGTGTGTGTGTGTTTCCAGCTGCTTTTGCAGATGAACATGCTTTTAGACGCTTCGCAACACATACCTTGGCTATTGCCAGCTATTCTCTTACGGGTGATGTCATCCGCCTAGAAGTATGCCTCTGACAGCGCTGTGCTCAATAAACTCGGTAGCGCATTCTGTAAATGCTTCATGCTGTAGTGAGTTCATGTAGATAGGCGTAGGTTCGACTCCCAGCCCTTCCCTGTGTGTGTGTGTGTTTCCAGCTGCCTCTGCAGATGATCAGGCTTTTAGACGCTTCGCAACACAAACCTTGACTATCAGCTTCCATTCCTTTACGGATGTTGTCACCCACCTGTACATGTGCCTCTGATGGTGGTGTGCTCGGTGGTCCACGTAGCGCATTCCATACCTGTGTCGTACGTTTGTGTGTTTGGGTATGTGGGGGTGTGGTCAATCACCATGCCTGTCACATGTGTGTGTGTGTGTCCATGCTCCCAGCTGCATGGGTTCATACGGTATTGCGTTGTGGTGTACGCCGAACACTCATATCCTGCCGCCATCCCTGTGTTTGTGGATGGTGGTACACAGCTCGTGTACTGCATGTGTGCCTGTTGTGGTCGGCGACCGCCGTAGTGTGTTCTCCACGTGCACCATGCTATGGTGTGGTGGGGTGATGCTGTGTACATTACACTCCCGGGCCTGCCACATGTGTCCGTCTGTATCTCTGACATTGTATATCTACGTACCTATGTTGTGCCCGTACTGCTGCTCTAGCATGGACGGCTGTCTTTCCCATGTATCGCCTATTTGCACGGCTGACACATATAACTGTGGTACGTTGCATATCCACTCATTGTACATGCACTGTCCGTATTCCAGAACACCGTAAGGACATCTGCTGGATATCGTGGCAGACAGCTATCCTTGCTGACCTGACAGTGTACACGCCATACACCTTGTGTGTACTTGCCTAGTTATGGTGTGTGTATGTCTACCTGTGCTGTATGCATGGCCGTGTGTGTGTCCCGCTACAGCCATCTGTGCAGGTGTCACCACTATGGGTAATCCTTGTGGACCGCTGTTTCATGTACACGTCTGCACATACCTGCAGACTGTACTACCCCTCCTACGGCAGCGGACTTAGATCGACTGCTGCCCTAGGCTGTAGGGCCCCATGGCGCCCACCACCACAGCACATGGTGCCCCCATCTTGGTATATCCACATGACACACCTACTAGACAGGTGGCCCCACTAGTGCAGCGCCCTGGGCAGCCGCAGGATTGCCGTATGCCTACGCCCGGATATGGGCACATCACAAGGCATACGTCTACATTCGGTGTTGTACGACGTCCAGGTTATAATACCAGAGGGGGGACCTCATCAGCTATGCTATAGAATGCGGATCTAGTTGGATTAGTAGGTGGAGGGTTGGCCACACACCAGGGCTGACCGATGGAACACTGATGAGGCCTCTTTTGAGAGGCAGGTGGAGCAAGCCCCGTACGGAATGTAGTTCAGGTACAGATGTAGGGTTAGCACACATTTGTCCACTCTTTCAGTTCTGTACCGCTGTATTACAGTGATATGCTATGCATATCTTCCATATACATTGTTAAATCTTCAATTGATGAGTATTCGGCATAGTACAATATCATATGATACATGTGTTAATAGGATGCCTTCTGAGATGTTAACATATGTGTGTGTGGTTAACATTGCGTCTGTGCTTTCTATGCTGTGGTTACATGTTCATTGTTTGCACAGAAAGTAACACATGGAAGTGTGGGGGATATATAAAGCCTGGGCCTCTATGTTATGTGTAAGTCTCACGGAGCCTACGGGTGATAGCGCTTACATGTCTACGGAGTAACCTTTGGATACCACATGTGACCTGTCGTGGACGAAATGTCTACGTTGACTGTTTCATCTACCTATGTGTGTCTTGGTTTGTGTGCCATAAGGTGCCAGCGGGTCTTTGATGTTGATTAGGTGTATTCCATGGTCAATTGACATTAATCCTATTAATTCACTGAAGGATGTACTTCATTGGTGGGAACGCCATAGTTTGACCATCGTATGGCTTTCCTAGCTGACGTTGATATTGTGCCATTAGTATGTGTTCCACAGGTCACCCATTTGTTCCGCGGTATGGGAGCGTGTGATCCCCCTTTCGGTGCTGGCAGATTGAGTGCTGTGTACGCCGTTATTCGCACAGCGGTCTGGCTTTGTATGGGGTGTGTCTACTGTTGTCCCTATCTGTATTTCCTGAGTTATGCCTCACTGCAGCTGTGTGGTTACACTAGGTTCGCGGTTATGGGTGCCATCTTGGTCCTACGCTTGTCCATCCCTAGCGATTGTCTACTGGACACAGGTATGGAGCAGTACACATTTCACACCTGCATTTAGCATTAGCTGGTGGATGCTTTGCACTATCAGTGGGGAGTAAGGCACGTGCTACTCCCACATCCCTGGTGCGGGACAATGTATTATCTGCCAAACAACACCGAGCCACGTTTCTGCATACCCACGATCCCACGGCTGCAACCCTCGACAGTACCCGTTGCACATCCTCCATGTGTGCGGGAATGGGATGTGGACGCACTTCTATGTACTGGACAATCTGGGGATTCCTGTGCATATCACCTGCATTTCATGGACAGTTGTCATCAACCTTGAACACGCTGGTGGTGCATATATGTAGCTGTGCCGTAGTCACGGCTGTCACTTCATCTGGGTCTCCCGCTTGTAGCAGGTTGACATTGCATACGGATAAATCTTTGGGTCCTACAATGGACACCAGTGTGCATATGTAAAGTATAGAACATATTGGACTGTGTCCATCTGGCCAGTGTGTTTGACTGCCGCTGTATGTCCAGCAATCATGGATGTCTGAGTACCCATATTATGTAGTGCTACGTAAACCGGGTTTCCCGCCACAGAACCCAAATGGTGTAATTCCAATGATGCAGGCTAACAATTGCTTTAACTAATCCGTAGATATCCCATTGGGACATTCCCGCCTCTGTATTGTCACATTAACATGAAGAAACCATGTAGATCCTATTGATTCATTGAAGGATGTTTTTTATATGTGTGTACGCCATAGCTTAAACATCCTATAACCTTTCTAGTTTACGTTGTTGGTGTGCCATTAGTATGCGTTCCGCAGGTCGCCCATTTGTTCCGCGGTATGGAAGCGAGTGATCACCATTCTGTCACTGGCAGATTGAGTGCTGTGTATGCCGGTATTCGCACGGCGGTCTGACTTTGTATGTGGAGTCTCAACTGTAGTCCCTATCTGTATTCCCTGTGTTATGCCTTACTACAGCTGTGTGATTCCACCAGGTTTGCTGTTATGGGTGCCATCTTGGCGTCGTTTGTCCATCCTTGGGAAATGCCTACTGGACACTGGTGTAGGGCTGTACCCATTTCACAGCTGCATGTAGCATTCTCCGGTGGATGATTGTCATTATTGGTGGGGGGTAAGGCATGTTCGGTACCCACATCCCTCCCACGGGGCGGGACAACGGATCATCTGCCAATCATCTCCGACACCCATTTCTGCATACCCACGATCCCATGGCTGCAACCCTCGACAGTACCCATTGCAAATCCTCCATGTGTGCGGGAATGGGATGTGGACACACATCTATGGACTCGACAATCTGGGGATTTCTGTGCATATGTCCCGCATTTCATGGACAGTTGTCATCAACCTTGAACACGCTGGTGGTGCATATATGTAGCTGTGCCGTAGTCACGGCTGTCGTTTAATCTGGGTCTCCGATCGCAGTCGGTTGGCATTGCAAATGGATAAATTTTTGGGTCCTACAATGGACACAAATGTGCATATGTAAAATGTAGAACATGTTGGACTGTGTCCATCTGGCCAGTGGTTGTGACCGCTGCTGTATGTTCCCCAATCGCGGATGTGTGTTTGACTACACATATTATGTTGTGCTACGAAACCCATGTTCTACTACGATTAACCCAAATGGTATTGATGTAATGCTGCAGGTTGGCAACTGCTTAAAGTAATCCTCAGAAGGCCCAGTAGGACATATACGTCACTGTATTGTCAATATAACACAGCCAGAACATGTATACCCTATTTATTCATTGAAGGATGTTCTTTATATGCGGAACGCCAGTGTTTAAACATCCTATGACCTTCCTAGTTGAAGTTGTTAGTGTGCCATTAGTATGTGTTCCACAGGTCGCCCATTTGTTCCGCAGTATGGAAGCGAGTGATCCCCATGTTGTTGCTGGCAGATCGAGTGCTGTGTGCGCGGTATTCGCGGCGGTCTGACTTTGTATGGGGAGTGTCTACTGTAGTCCCTATCTGTATTTCCTGTGTTATGCCTTACTGCAGCTGTGTAATTCCACCAGGTTTCCAGTTATAGGTGCCATCTTGGTCGTACGCTTGTCCATCCATGGGAATTGCCTACTGGACACTGATATAGGGCTGTACACATTTCACACCTGCTTTTAGCATTATCCGGTGGATGCTTTGCATTATTAGTGGGGAGTAAGGCACGTGCTATACCCACATCCCTCCCACGGAGCGGGACAACGGATTATCTGCCAAACAACACCGAGCCCCATTTTTGCATACCCAGGATCCCATGGCTGCAACCCTCCACGGTACCCATTACACATCCTTCATGTGTGCGGGACTGGGATGTGGACGCACTTCTATGGACACGACAATCTGGGGATTTCTGTTCATATGTCCTGCATTTCATGGACAGTTGTCATTAACCTTAAACACGCTGGTGGTGCATATGTCTAGCTGTGCCGTAGTCACGGTTGTCACTTCGTCTGGGTCGATCGCAGCTGGTTGATATTGTGAATGGATCAATCTTTGGAGTCCTACAATGGACACCGATGTGCATATGTAAAGTGTAGAACTTGTTGGACTGTCACCATCTGGCCAGTGGTTTTGACTGCTGCTGTATGTTCCCCAATTGCGGATGTCTGTTTGACTACCCATATTATGTATTACTTGGCCTATCTATATCCACGTGCCAGTAAGCGGTAATACAGCAAACCTTGAGTCCTGGTCATCTTCATAAAAGACATTATTGAACATATATCAGGCCAAAACAGACAATGACAAAAATGATACACTCCACAGTCAAAAGATACTGAGCTCTTTCACCCACTAACATGGGGCATCGTCGGAGTACGAAATACATTAGATAGTCGTCCCTTATACACTTCCTTCAGAGTCAGTTTAAAGTCAATCAATCAATAAACCTGCTCATAGTTAAGCGGACAGTGCTCCAAGTCTTGATGATAAAGTGACATATACAAATCAGTGTTGCATACATTACTTAATGGAAACAATAATACAACAACAATGTGTTAATATAACTACAATATTGGTCAATACAATCAGTATATTGAAACATAGTTGATAATTGTTGTGAGTAAACCTTAGAATGTAGTGTGTTGATCATGATATTGTATATCAATGTGTATAATTGTTGCATTACGATTCCAAAGCATGGAATCAATAAGTACAATTAAAGCATATTTTGTATAAATATGAATGTAAATAAGAGTCACAATGTTACATATGAATATGACTGTATTATAACTATATCAATATGAAATGGAATAAACTGTAGTTGTTTACATCTTGTTTTCAAGTGAGAAATCTATGTCCATGCGTCATATATACGGGCCGTCGGACTACTGTGTGTAGATATATACATGTGAACCCCTCGTTTCATACCTTTCTTTGTTACTGTCTGTGGATTACCTGTGTACACACATCAATTGCCATGCCATACCTTTCCAGTGTACAGGTTCTGGCATGGTGTATGGCTGGTTGGCCCTTAATCTTGTTGTGTGTTACATTGACCTGTGTCTATCTGGCAAATCACTGGCGTGTCATGTGTGACCTTCTTGCTTCTTTAGGGACCTGATCCCATAATTGTGACGTGCTTCCACTGGCCATATATCTGTCTGTCGTCTGGGATCTGTGTGTAACCAGTCCTTTCAGGACACTTTCTATTGTTGTTCTTTTTTGGTTACATATATGAGTACTTTGGTATGTTGTGCTATTATTGTGTGTGGAGCATTTCTCCACGGGCCTCTGCTGACACTGGACATATATCCAGCTAGCCTAGCCCGGTCAACAAGTGTGAGCCAACTGAGCCAATTAAATGCGGGGCACCTTCTGACAAGTGGGTCGGGTTACTGATGCATAACTATCATCAATCCATACTACTAACATACGTTATTCTATCCACATTCTATGTTTGTCTCATCACATAGCGTGTGTTTCTCACTATTTCTAACAGTACTTTACATGGCATTGCCCGATTCCATACTTTCAGAGGCTGACATTTTTGAGACATGTATGCTTGATGTGGAGGACACATCCTTAACCTTCCCTGCTTCGAGTGGATCACACACGCACACGCGCACTTGCATTTCCTAATTGTGGGTTACTCGCAGGCGCACATGCATATCCGTATTCTGTTTACATATGTTTACTGGGTCTGTGTGGTTACGTGGTCTGTGTTAGTTGTGACTATTCCGGTAACATATCTCTGATCCGGTTGACGGACGTGTACGGAACGCACTTACACCTTTATACATGTAACAGTCTTTGCGGCATGGATGCATTACGTACACGTTCACATTTATATGTTCTATAGTCGTAATTGAAATGGGACTGCATTCACGTTTGCCGGTTACTGTGACCACTACATGTTAGCTGTTCAGTCTCATTAATATGCATACCCATGGTACTTAGCTACATTTACATATCCCCCCCCCCCCCCCCACTCACGCACGTCACAGGCATCCATTCTCCTGCTGGGAAAGGTGCGGTACTACATGTTAAACATTCCTTATTCCCTCCCGCTCATGGCCCAGGATGCATATGTCGTGACCGCAGGGATGTTCAGATCACAGGGGCTTATATCCCCTACGCATACAGGCCTTGATTGTCAGGGTGTTCCTGTGGTGCTTTGGGTTTGGTCTTGTCCGCCCAGTGTACGGAACTGCCCTGACCGTGTATGAATGTTAGATGAGTCACATGGGCACGGTTTGTCCGTGTCTATGATACCATGCCCCTCCATTATTCCTAACCGTGTGCGCTGATTGGCCGGCGTACCCGTTGTAGATCTTGTTATAGTAATTGCACACGGTCTGGTCGAACGGACCTATTTCCATTACTAACCCTCGGTATTTATAACCTGTCTCGCTATATTACATGGGTTTAACATTGCGTGACGGCTTTCACTGAGCCACGGACATGTCCGTTGCTTAGTTTGGGCCAGTCCCGCTCTGCTACACACATTTAACATGGCGGAACAGGTTGAACAGCTCAGCAATGGGGACATCGGGCTCTCCGTCGCTGTTTAGTATTGAATCGCTATGTTGACTTTGTTTCACAGAGCGAGACAGTGTCGACATTGGTAACGGACATCTCGCGCAGTACATCCGCACCGCCGCGGGTGCCGTATGTCTGCGTTTGGGTGGCGGACAGGCATTATGCTGTGCCATTATGTCTGGGAATATATGGTTTCTTTCCATAGATGATATGGCATCCTAGCAATGACCCGTGTCTGGGTGTGGGTACTGCTGTATTTACCCACGGCAAGAGTGGCCTTAGGTCAAGTGGTGCCCTAGGCAGAAGGACTCCATGGTGCCACCGCCACATCACCCGCTACCCCCGTCCTGGTCTACCTACACCAAATAAAGGCTGGAAAGGTGCCCCTAGTAGAGCGGCGCCCTAGGCGGCTGCCTAGTTGGCCTATGCCTAAGGCCGGCTATGTGTGTGGTCCCTCAGGCGTCGGACTCAGGAACGCACCATGTCTGCCGTGGGTATATCTAGCATTACCCACATCCGGGCGTGGTTTATTGCTATGATGTTCCATGTGTACGGACACGTGTGTTTGGACAACCTACAATAGCTTCTGCTATTGGCATACAATGCTGTGGCTGGTGCCGGTTACCATGCATATGCCTTTCTCAAAAGCCGAATTCACACTTCTGAACACTACTGTGGTCTCCTTTAAGGCCCCTGAGCCAGTGGTAAACATTACCCAAACCGCTGAATCACATACATATGCCTTCCACCAGCACCTACAGGACTGCATGGATCAGGCAATCCCATACAAAACTGAGACTCTTTGTACCAAAGCCAAGCATCCAGTCTGGTGGACCCCAGCCATGAACAAGCTCTACAACGACAGGAGGTAGCTACTACAAGATAGAGCAGAATACTTGTAAGGTAAAACACCCTTGCTCATTATATGTGAAGAACTACAAGCTGTCATGAAATCATCCGGGGCAAATTCAACGGAGAAATCAACAAGGACTCGACAGACAATCATAAGGCCTTCTTTAGCTATGTTGGACACCTGGGAGGACACTCCCAGATATGCTCAGACTGGGTTCAGAATGATGTGAAGATGACTGAACCTACACACATTGCCAACATACTGGCTGACAGGTTCGGTGCTAACTTCTCCCCCCTCCCCCCCACATGGAGAGATATCTATACCAGAGGATTGTAGATCCTGGAACATCTGTAACGCACAGGTGGGAAATGCTCTCTCCAAGGCAGTAAACACAGCATCCATGGGACCAGATGGTGTCCCAGCTGTGCACTCCACGAACTCAATGGGGAATTAAACCCACAGTTAGGACAGCTGTTTAATCTTAGCCTCACCTCAGGATACGTACCCAAGTAGTGGCACAAGGCGACTGTAGTCCCACTTCACAAGGATGGTGCCTCCACTGACCCTGGTAATTACCATCCCATTAGCTTGACAAGCCTTATCTGCAAAGTCATGGAGAAGGATCATAATGGAACTCATAGATAAAGACATAGGGGACTTGCATACTTTGGATCCAACCCAGTTTGTCTTGGTCAAAGGCAGATCATGCCTTTTAAACTTGGTTGACTTTTTAGGATCAGTCACCAAGGCCATTGATGAGGGTAAAGCAGTCCATACAGCCTACCTCGACCTGGCAAAGGCCTTCGACACAATACCCCCCTCAGGCATCATTGATAAACCCATCAGCTTGAATGTAAATACATACATCGCCAGATGGGTTGCAAACTGGCTAAGTGACAGAACCCACACGGTCATAGTTGCTGGCGCAATGTCATACTCACAGCCGGTCACAGGTGGTGTCCCACGGGGCTCAGTCCTGGGTCCACTCTTTTTCGGCATCTACATTTCCAAAGTACAAGCAAACACAGGGGGGTTATGGCTGACAATGTTTGCAGATGACTGCAAACTGGGTGCCATAGTCGGACACACATCTGACACAGATATCCTTCAGAAGGGCCTCACAGATATGGATAACTGGTGCCAGAGACATGGCCTACAGCTAAATGCCGGGAAATGCATAGTCATACCCTTCGGGAAGAACAAGGTTACCCCTAGCTACCATATAGGTGGCAATCCACTCAGCACAGAGGGAGTTACCAGGGATCTGGGGACCCGGGTTGTCGGTAACCGTTCGTTCGACACACACGTTGCTAACGTAGTTAGGTAGAACTTCTACATTGCCCACCTGATCATGAAGGGATTCACATCTAGATCAGGGGAGGTCATTGTCCCCTTGTACTCATCACTCATTAGACCTATGATTGAGTACAATGTCCCGTTCAGAATGTATCTGACCCGACACCTGCAGCAGCTGGAAAGCCCCCAAGAGTTCATCAACAAACGGATGCAGGGTCTCAGGAATATGTGTTATGCTGACCGAGTGAAAGGATTCCAGCTCTATTCAGTCGCATACCACTTGCCCAGAGGTGACCTGTGCCTGGCATACAAGGCCATGTCGAACCCAGATTTGATGACTATGCTTCACCTAAAGAATCTAGATCCCTCAGAACCACAAGGGCAGGTGGCGTACACCTTGACACTGTCATTAATAGAACGTGCTGGAGGGACAGATTCATCACCCAGACACTCACTATGCTGTGGAACAACATCCCAGTACATGTGAGGCAGAGCACCTCGCTGGCCTTGTTTTAGTATTTTGACAAGGATGTCTGAATTGATTTATTTAACTAACCTTCTAAATGAATTTTTACTTTACCACATTGTGAATCTTTACATTTCATTGATATATTTTACATTAGGCATAATCATAAGGTTTATCTCTATATATTATGGTTCATTTATATTAGTAGGTGTCTCTAGTTCTTTTAATATATTGGCACAATCCCTAGAACATATATATGTAGCTTATACACTCAGACATTTGGAAAACATTATGTTGGTTCTTCTTTCATATATATATACATATATTTTTATTTTTCTATGAAGAATATACTTTTTGAAGCAATGTCTGATTTACTCACTGTGTGGAATCTGTAACCCAAGTAAAGTTTTTTAGCTTGTTTGCCTTTAAGGCATTTAATTAATACTTAGCACATCTAATTTACTGACCAATTAAGGGTTTTAAATGTAGTAGGTTGAACTGCATTGTATGTATTCTGAAGAAGTCTGCTTATGAAGCAGACGAAAAGCGCTTCAATAAACTATGGTGACTGCATTTAATTCCTGGTAGGCTCTGAGTGGTCACTGACCGTTTTTACAGTACCTCATTTTTGCTTTGGACTTTCTCAGCTGGTTCTCTGTGTTTTTTGTATGGGGAATGTCAAGTGTAGACCCTATGTGTATTACCTGTGTAATGCCTTACTGCGTCAGTGTAATTCCACCGGGTTTGCAGTTATGGGTGCCATCTTGGTCGTACGCTTGTCCATCCATGTGAATTGCCTACTGGACACTGGTATAGGGCTGTACACATTTCACACCTGCATTTAGCATTCTCCGGTGGATGCTTTGCATTATTAGTGGGGAGTAAGGCAGGTACTACGCCCACATCCCTCCCACGGGGCGGGACAACGGATTATCTGCCAGACAACACCGAGCCCCATTTCTGCATACCCAAGATCCCATGGCTGCAACCCTCGACAGTACCCATTACACATCCTTCATGCGCGGGACTGGGATGTGGGCTTACATGTATGGACACGTCGATCTGGGTATTTCTGTTCATATGTCCTGCATTTCATGGACACTTGTCATCAACCTTAAACATGCTGGTGGTGCATATGTCTAACTGTGCCGTAGTCACGGCTATAGCATCGTCTGTTGTTCGGAGACGGCTGGAGTGAGTTCTGTGAGAGGGTATTTTTGGGTCCTTCAATGGACACCAATGTGCATATGTAAAGTTAGATGTTGCTGGACTGTGTCCAACTGGCCAGTGCGTTTGACTGCTGCTGTATGTTCCCCAATCGCGGATGTCTGTTTGACTACACATTCTATGTGGTGCTACGTAACCAGGTGATTTAGAACTGTGAACAAATGGTGTACATCCAAAGATGCAGGTTAGCAACTGCTTCAAATAAACCTCAGACGTCCCAATAGGACATATCCGTCACTGTATTTTCAACATAACACCACGGAACATGTTGATCCCTATGTATTCATTGAAGCATGTTTTCTTCATAGGTGGGAACGCCATACTTTACATATCCTAGTTGACGTTGTTGGTGTGCCATTAGTATGTGTTCCACAGGTCGCCCATCTGTTCCGCAGTATGGTAGCGAGTGCTCACCATTTTGTTGCTGGCAGATTGAGTGCTGTGTACGCCGGTGTTTGCACAGCGGTCCAACTTTGTATGGGGAATGTCAACTGTAGTCCCTATGTATATTTCCTGTGTTATGCCTTACCGCGGCTGTGTAATTCCACCGGGTTTGCAGTTATGGGTGCCATCTTGGTCGTACGCTTGTCCATCCATGAGAATTGCCTACTGGACACTGGTATAGGGCTGTACACATTTCACACCTGCATTTAGCATTCTCCAGTGGATGCTTTGCATTATTAGTGGGGAGTAAGGCAGGTGCTACGCCCACATCCCTCCCACGGGGCGGGACAAAGGATTACCTGCCAAACGACACTGAGCCCTGTTTCTACATACCCAGGATCCCTTGACTGCAACAGTCGACAGTACCCATTACACATCCTTCATGTGCGGGACTGTGATGTGGACGCACTTCTATGGACTCGGAACCCTGGGGATTTCTGTGCATATGTGCTGCATTTCATGGACAGCTATCATCAACATTGAACACGCTTGCGGTGCATATGTGTAGCTGTGACGTGGTCACGACAATCGGTTCACGTGGGTGATGACGGAGGCTGGCACGCATTCCGTACGGGAAATTTTTGGGTCCTACAATGGACACCAATGTGCATATGTAAAGTGTAGAGCTTGTAGGACTGTGTCCGTGTGGCCAGTGGGTTTGACTGCTGCTGTGTGTTCACCAATCGCGGATGTCTGCTTGACTACCCATAGTGTGTGCTCACGGAAACCATGTTTTCGAGACCGGAACCAAGTGGTGTACATCCAATGTTGCAGGTTAACAACCGCTTTAATTAATCCCCAGAGGTCCCGGTTGGGAAGTATCGCCACTTTATTGTCGGAACGACACCTCCAGACTAGGTAAATCACGGGCACTTTGGCCCGGTCTTACCGACCATTTGCAAGTGTAATTAGCAGACACGTGTCAATACATGTATGATAATACATATTGTCATGCCGAAGTTAATCTATGTTATTTGGACAATGGCTTCTGCTATTGATATCCGTTGCTGTGGGTGTTGCCGGTTACCATACACATGGCTTTCTCAAAGGCAGAATTCACAATTCTGAACACTACTGTGGTCTCCTTTAAGGACCCTGAGCCAGTGGTCAACAGTACTGCAGCCACTGCATCACTTACATATGCCGTCTACCGGTACCTACAGGACTGCATGGATCAGGCATTCCCTTACCCAACTGTGGTTCATTGTACCAATGCCAAGCATCCAGTGTGGTGTACCCCAGCCATACACAAGCTGTACAACGAGAGGAGGAGGCTACTACAAGGCGGAGCAGACACCTTGTGAGGTATGACACCCTTGGTCATTATATGTGTAGAGCTACAGGCTGTCATGACATGGTCCGGGCACGTTCCACAGATATATCTACATGGACCTGGCTGACAATCATACAGCCTTCATTTGCTATGCTGGACACCTGGGAGGTCACTCCCACATATGCTCTGACTGGGTTCACGATGATGTGGAGTTTACTCAACATACACACATTGCCAGAATACGGGCTGACAGGTTCGGTGAGGACATCTCCACACCCTCCCCCCCACATGAAGAGATGTCTGTACCGGCGGTTTGTGGTCCCCGAATGTTCTGTGACGCACGGGTGGGACATGCTCTCTCCAGGGCAGTGAACATAGCATCCATGGGACCAGCTGGTGACCCGACTGTGTACTCCACGATCTCATTGAGGAATTAGACCCACAGTTAGGACAGCTGTTTCTTTGTAGCCTCACCTCGGGTAGCATTACCTGGGTTGTGTCGCACGGCGACTGTAGTCCCACGTCACAGGGCCAATGCCTCCACTGACCCTGGTTATTACTGTCCCATTACCATGAGGAGACCTATCTGTAAAGACATGGGAAGGGATCATACTGCGGCTCGTAGATGAAGGCATAGGGGACCTGCATACTTTGCATCCAACATGGTTTGCCTTGGTCAGGGGCGGTTCATGCATTTAAAGCATGGTTGACGTTTTCGGGACAGTCACCGAGGCCATTGATGGGGGTCTTGCAGTCCATACAGCCTACCTCGACCTGGCAAAGGCCTTCAACACAATACCCCCCTTGGGTATCATTGATAAACCCATCGGCTTGGATGTGAACACGTACATCGCAGGATGGGTTGTAAACTGGCTATGTGACACGGCCCACGCGGTCATAGTTGCTGGCAGCATGTCGGACCTACTGCCTGTCGCAGGCGGTGTCCCACGGGGCTCTTCCCTGGGTCCACTCCTCTTATACATCTACATTTCCACAGTACAGGCACACACAGGGGTGTTATGGGCGACATTGTTTGTAGATGACTGCGAAACAGGTGCCATAGTGGGATGGACATCTGACACGGATATCCTTCAAAGGGGCCTCCCAGATATGCATATCTGCTGTCAGGGACATGGCCTACAGCTAAATGCAAGGTAATGCAACATCATACCTGTCGAGGAGAACTAGGTCACCCCTGTCCAGCACATGGGTGGCAGTCCACTGAGCGCAGGGGTGATTACCAGGGATCAGGGGACAGAGGTTGTCGGTCAC
Organism: Protopterus annectens; assembly: GCF_019279795.1. Classification (NCBI taxonomy): domain Eukaryota; kingdom Metazoa; phylum Chordata; order Ceratodontiformes; family Protopteridae; genus Protopterus; species Protopterus annectens. Next base: position 1,085,238,757 of record NC_056739.1, on the reverse strand, counting down.
CATTCGTTCAACACAGACGTTGCTATCGTGGTTCGGTGGGACTTCTACATTGCCCACCTGTTTGTGCAGGGATTCACATCTAGATCAGGGTAGGTCATTGTCTCCTTGTACTCATTACGTGTTACACCTATGATTGACTACATTGCCCCATTCGGAGGGTATCTGACCCGACACCTACAGCAGCTGGGAAGGCCTCATAGGTTAATTGTCATACAGATGCAGGGTGTCATGGATTTGTGTAATGCTGCCCCACTGTTAGGACCCCTGCTCCATTCGGTCACATACCTCTTGTTCAGTGTTGACCTGTGCCTGACATACGAGGCCATGTCGACTCATATGTCATGTCTATGCTTCACCTACTGTATCTACATCCCTCGGAACCACAAGGGCAGGTGACGTGAACCTTGACGCGGTCATTAATAGGATGTGTTTGAGTGACACATACGTCACCCACACACTCACTATGCTGTGGATCTACATCACAGTACATGTGAGGCAGAGATCCTTGCTAGCCTTGTTCGGGGGTATGTTGTCCGTTGGATGGGGGATTGCAGATATAGGCCAGGGATTACATCATTATCACTGCTTGACAGAGGTACGGCAATATCATAAGCATTTTATCTCCGGACCGGAAGGTTGGCAAAGGAATCCTAACTATGGTGTAGGGTTATGGCTGAACTTGGGTAGATAGCCTACTCTGTACCTATGGACCTATGAACCTATATTCATAGTTTGTTCCATTTACACTTGTCTATCCCCTATCCTCTTTCTCATGTGTATATTTCTGTGGCACGTGATTGTCCTCTGTATTACCTGCAGGTATGCTGTCTACAGTACACATACGTCACGGTTGATTACAGTGTATCTGTGTCCCTACCACTGTGATACTGAGGACTACCACACATCCTTCACAACATTACATGCATATGTCCATTCTATTCTTCTTTGGCCTATGGGGGGGTGTTAAGGCAACGGTTACACGTGTCCCTGTTTGTGCACGCTTCATGGTGGTGTTTGACCAGCCTCCGTTGCGGTCGTGGGTTGGACGGTAGTGTTGCTGTGTGTTTGGCATGTGTTTTCATTGCCGGTACATCTGTGGGAGGTGTGGTTGGCACATGTTCCTCTTTGCAGGGAGCCCCATCCTGGGGTTTTGTGTCACGCATCTGCACTTGGCACGTGCCATATGTCCTGTGCTATTCCCACAGTCGTGTATGTCTTCATGCATTACTACTGCGTGTTACTGGCTGTTTGTATGTGGTACACATGGTGATTGTGGTGGTTGGCTTGACCTATTCCCATGCTAGGACATACACATCTGTCAATTAAGTTGTTTAAATCAGACTGTAACACTCATTAGGCTTTTCAAAATGACAGTCAATAACACAGGAAGCTCAGTTTCACAACGTTTTAATAGTGTGCACCAGGAGGCAAATAACTATGCAGTACAAGTATAGAGTTTTGTCTGACTCTATACAAGAAACAGCTGTATGAGTATTGTGTTTACAATCAGCTTTTGCCCACCTTAATGATGTGGTCAGTCACAGGGCATTTACATCACTATAGTCCACAATATTGTATTCCTACAACGGTGCTAAGGTAATGCTTATTAAATGTTTTCCCATGAGAATAGCACAGCCTTGAAAGGCACCTAGTCAATTAGAATGTCCTTCTGTAAATTCTGCTCTGTCAAGGTTCCAAGCCTGTTCGGATACAATAGTCAGTTCATTTCCTACTAGGTTCCTTTGTCTCTCTGGTGAGCAGCTGTACTCTATCTTCGATAGAGCTCACAAGGCCATCCTCCTCAGTGGAAGGATGAAAGATATACATGTACATACATTTATTATTCTCTAACCCAGCAGATAATTAATGCTGAATGACATACGCCTGCTGAACTGGTTACTGCCAGGGTCAGGGTTCGATCACACTGCAGCTACACTACAGGCAATTACATGCATGATAAGTTCTACTGCCATATTGTAAAATAGAATAATATGCATTATACACTATTTGCTTCTAAGCTAGCACATCATATATGTTTAGATATATATTTTTCTAACATTCTCCCTCCTTTGATTGCTTTTATTCTATCCAGAAACATATACAACATGATTTCATTCCCTAGCCTCTTCCTCTCTGGAACTTTTAACTAGGCAAGTCATTTGTTGTACATTTCAGAAAGGATTTCATTTGGTATTAACAAATCCCACTCCAGGTCTTGATACATAGTCTCGGTTACAGATACGTCAACAGAGTCCCTGACTAATACTTTCATACAAGGTATCCCGCAACAGACACATGCTCCCAATATGAGCAGAACAACACAAATGGCAATCAAGATATTCAGTATGAGTGAACCCCATCCACCAAATGGTTTCTGGAAATAGTTCGTCAGTGGGTTTGGGCCTGGTTCCGCCATGGCTGATACCTGCTGTATTACCTCTAGGTGGTCATTGATATCGTGCTTATTATGTGGTATTTACACACAGCAGTCTTCTTTGATAAGCGCGCACGTACCACTTCTCACCGCCAGGGTGCAGTCGTGAGCCATTACATTTTGTGGCACAACAGTTCTCATTGCATTCAGTTCATCAGTCACAAGTTCGGGAGCGGAAAAGTCGCATTGCTCATTACTTCGAGAGGTTTTGACAACTTCCTCAGTTCCCTGATTGATTTCACTGCTCCATAAGCTGGGATTGTTACAGCCCAGGATATAACACTGTCACTCAAGTCCATATGAGTCAATTTTCCTTTATCTCTTGCAGAAGGATGATTTTTCCAAACAGCTTCCATTTCACCCACTGGATTAGTAGGTTTCTCGACTGAGTTTCCAGTTCTTCGAGCTATATCTCTTACATTTTGTTTCGTACCCAGAGGCAATTCTGCAGTATGTCATATGGCTGGAGCCAGATAACCCAAAAAACAACTGCCGGACCAATTCTCAGGTAACCATTGATATGCTTTTTTCCCACAAACAAAATAACAATATTCTACTTTACTACTGATGCGGGTTAACTCTGCATGTAACATTTTCCTGTCTATAACAGACAACTGTTTATACAATTCAGGATGTTTCTGCACATCTTTCCACGTTGTTCTCATTAAGCTTAAATACAAATCATGAATGGTGCTACAACTAGTACTGTGATCTTTGGCTGTTATATGACATTTGTAAGACACAGTTATGTTACAATTACTCCCACCAACTTGGACTGTATCATGTTTATGAAAACAAACAATTCCTTTTTGTGTAACAGGTAAGTACAGTGCCACTTTGTCCTGTGATCTCACAGAACCTGTATCAAAAGGTAGGCATTCACAAGTCTCAATCTATCCCCAAGGGGACAGCATACATCGAAGTCCTCCATATGATGTAGGTATGGCAGTACAAACCCAGCAATTTGAAATGTTCATAGTCTGTACATGCACACGCGTCATGGCTAGGTATGTGTTGAGGTTTGGATGCCAATATGTGGCCAGTTCATCACGTCTCACTATTTGTATCTGTGTAGTGATATGCAGGAAAGATCCCAGCAAAAGTAAAGTCACCACAAACATGGTTAATAGGTGTATGATCAGTAGGACAGTAAACCAATGTCTTTGGGGTTGCTTTGTATTGTTATACACTCTGCCCCGGGTGATTCTGTCTCTATGGTATATCGGCTACAACATGTAAATCAGACTGGATATTCTTTACCGGTTTGAAAAGGGTCAGGTGAACCCAGGCCGACCTTTCCGCAACCTTTACTGCAGTAGGCGTTGCCAACAGTACCTGGTACGGACCTTCCCACGTTGGACTCGTCCGGTTACTTGTTTGGATAACAGTCAACCACACCCAGGATTCTGGAGTCAGCTCTGCGTCCGGCTTTGCTTGTTCTTTATCTGAAAAAGAGTTTAACTGCAAAACAGTGTTATTGGTTAACAATCCTCTCATGTAACTGGCTAATGAGCCATCGACCTCCAGCTCTGCAGGCATGACAGCTTTCCACTGTGGCACATACTATGTCATTCCAAATACTACTTCAAAGGGGGTCAAACCCTTTACATTTGGAACTGTTGTCATGCTCAGCAATGCTAGAGGTAGACAGCAAATCCAATTCGTCTGGGTGTCACTCATCAACCTCCTCAACTTATTTCTCGAAATCCCATTGTACCTCACCACCAGTCATGCTGACTGTGGGTTGTACGTGCAATGATTATTCAAGGAAATCCCAAATAATCCCCCAGGTTGCTAGATTGTCTGGTTCACAAAATGTGTTCTATTGTCACTGTAGCTTCTTTCCGGTATGCCAGATCTAGGAATACTTTATTTTACTGGGACCTTTGCCGCTGTTGCTGCATCCAGATTCCTGGTTGGAAATGCTTCTACCCATTTTGAAAACATATCTATAATCACTAAACAGTATTTCTTCCCTTCACATTTATTCAGCTGTATAAACGCCATAACAATAGTATGGAACAGATATGGTGGTGTAGGGAAACTCACTCGCTTCGGTTGAAATGCTCCCTGTGCATGATGTTTACTGCAAATATGACACGCTGCTCAAAATGTTTGTATGTGGTTCCTAATTCCGTATGTTAGGAATATTCTGTTAACCAACTGTACCATCCCCCCTGTTGAGACATGGCTCTACCCATGGCTCAACAAAGCCGCATATCTGAATAAATTAGACATTAATATTGGCTTTCTCACTTTGGAGATGTACAGTCCGTCTTCAAGGATTGCTCCTCGTCTTACCCACGTCTGCTTTTCTGCTTTCGTAGTTGATGTTTGCATTGTTTCTAACCTTTCTAAATCTAGAATCTCTGAGGATTGTCATTCCTCATTCAAAAAGACACTTTCTGAGTGTGAGGCTGCTTGTTTTGCAGCTGCATCAGCTCGTGCATTACCTTTCGTAATCTTATCCTGTTGCTTTGTATGAGCTGCATATTTACAATTAGCTACTTTAGTAGGTAACTGAATGGGATCTAATAAATTCAAGATCAATTGCGCATGATTAATCGGTTTACCAGTGGATGTTATCATTCCCCTATTCTTCCACCACTGCGCATAAACATGCACTGTAGAGACAGCATACTGACTATCGGTATATATGTCCACACATCTGTTTTTCGCTAGAGTGCAAGCACGTGTTAAAGCTATCAATTCAGCTGCTTGAGCAGACAAGTTATGCTGCAGGGGTTGGGCTTCTACAATCTCAATATCAATAACTACTGCATAACCTACTTGATTCTTTCCTGTAGGACTCTTTCTACATGATCCGTACACATAAACTGTCACCTCTGCATCATCTAAGGGTATATCAGTAATATCCTGTCTGGGTAAAGTTATTTGCTCCATTTCCTGTAGGCAACTGTGTGGTGTGCCATACACAGGTGTCGGACGTGACGTTGATGGGTTTAATGTTGTACAACGTTCAATCACCATATGAGGTTGACTCAGGGTATGGTCAAACAAGAAAGATGTCTAGCACGGGTCAGGAATGCTATTTTCTCTTGCAGCAAAATTATCGCAACTGCATGAGGCACTCTCACAGTGAGAGGGTGGAATAATACCATTGATGCGAGGCCTGTACTGCCATGGCTGCTGCAACAACTGCCTGTATACAATGTGGCAATGACCATGCCACTGGGTCCAACTGCGATGAGTAGTAAGCTATGGGGCGTTGCTTACTTCCATGCTGTTGCGTCAAGACTGACGTCATATATCCCTGCTTACAATCTACAGTCTGAAAACATCTGTTATGATTATTCGGAGACCTAAAACAGATGTTGAAGCTATCAATCGTTTTAGTCTGCAGAAAGCTGTTTCTGCTACTGGAATCCAGTGTAGTATATCTTGTGCTGCCATAGGTGTATTAAAGATTAAAGCAGACAATAGAGCCGATTCAAAAGCATAGTTTGGTAACCAGCCGTCAAAGTTAGTCGGCCCAGGAAGGACATCATTCCCTTCTTGGTAGTTGGCTTGGGTGCTTGTGAAATTGCTGCCTTCCTATCTTCATCTAATGTTCTACCCTCCTTGGATACCACATATCCCAGGTACTTGACCTGTATTCTCCGAAGTTGCAATTTATGCTTGTTTAATTTATGTCCCTGTTCTGCTGAATATTTCAATAATGCTATTGTATCTTCTCTACATTGCTGCTGGGTAGGGGCTGCAAGCAGGATATCATCCACATAAAATAGAACTTGACTGCCCCTGGGTGGAGTAAACCCCGGCATGTTGCTAGCCATCTCCTGTGCGAATATCGTTGGACTTTCACAGTATCCCTGCGATAGCTGGGTATGGCTGTATCTGTTACCCTGAATGTAAATGCAAAACAATACGGACTATCTGGATGTATAGGTATTGAAAAGGATGCATAGCTTATATGTACCACGGTAAGATACTTCTGTTGCGGGTTCATAGCATTCAATATAGTGTGTGGGTCTGGCACCATCGGTACCCTAGGTATTATTGCATGATTTACAGCTTGTAAATCCTGTACCATCCGCCATTCCCCGTTTGCTTTTCTATCAGGAGATACAGGGTATTGCATGGTGAATAGTGATTACTTTGTGGATGGGAATTCCCTCTGTGACTTTCCGGATATCTTCCAGTGTCCACGGTCTATACACTAAGGGAGTTGGGTCCTGGCCTTCCTGTCCTGCCTGAGGGTTCGGTACTTCAATTAATTGACAGATTTCCTCACTCTGTTCTAGTGACTCTCTTCTTAGTTGAGTGTCCCTAGGTGTTTTACGTGTTCGGGATGTGGTTTCAATAGCTTCTCTTACAATTGGTCGTTGTGATACCTCTGTTGCCACAGGATAACGTGGGGGGGACTAGCCTGCCCTCCCGCTTCATATCCTGGATGTGGTATCGGGGGGGGGGTGGAGGGGGGGCATCGCTACTACTGTATTATTATCTTCTTTGTCTACGTATGATGCTTTTGCATTTTTAGTCTTCTGTTCCCTTCAGTTCACTACCTCAATCCACCTATGTGCTTGAGGGATACCCAATTGTCACTGTTTTTTAGCCTGCACATCTTAGGGTTGCCACCTTTTCAAATGGCCAAAGTGGGACATTTGTGGTAGGAACGTCGGATTTTGCAGGGCAAAACATACCCACGGCCAGTACAAAGGACAGAAATTTCCTTTTTGCCAGAATAGCAACTTATTCTTGTAGCATTTGAGTTGCTTATTCTGTTTATTATAATATTTTAGTGTTTCAGATACAAAATAACTGTTTTATGCTACTATTAAAGAAAATATAGGAAATATTTTTGTCCTAAGATATCAGGACATTTGCCATTTGTTCAGTTTGTTTGCAGGACACAACTGGCCAAAGAAGGACTGTCCCTCGCAAAGTGAGACAGGTGGTAACCCTAGAACATCTGCGTCACATTTTAAGTGATTCCAATGTTTCACTAACGATATTTTGTCTAATATACCATCAATGTCATATTTATTACCCCATTTTGCAGAATATCTCACATTATGTGCTCTCTGCAATTGCATATACTTCGCATCACCCGTCTAACGCGGATCTCACGATCTCTTAGTGCACTAATCTCCCATGTCTTCTAAACGACTGTTACGTAACCCTTCTCTCGTACCACGAGGTATCTCCTTCCCTGTATCCACTGTAGTGTCTACAATGACTATTTACTCTACTCTGTGTTCCCCTGATCTATGTCCAAATGTAAAACTACTTGGATTGGTCTTCGACCTGCTATCACAACTGTTAACAGAAACACAATGTAGCCTGGTCCCTGATCTACAACAGAGACAAAGAGGCAAACTCTCCTTACCTGAGCCTCCCGTTTATGACTGCACGTTTTCTTCTTGGGATCCAGTTTTCCGCTTTTCAGCCACAGATCAGACAGTGGACAGCCTCTTTACACACAACAATTCAGTCGGAGGTCTTTTCACTCAAGAAGAACCATTTAGGCAACTTCTCCTGCGCAGATGTCTAACCACCCATACACTCTGACCTGTAGCTTACCAAGGGAATTCCGGCTAAGAAGGACCACAATGTCAAATAAGTTGTTAAAACCAGACTGTAGAAATCAGTAGGCTTTTCTAAATGACAGTCAATAACACAGGAAGCTCAGGTTCACAACGTTTTAGTAGTGTACACCGCGAGGCAAAAAACTATACAGTACAAGTATAAGAGTTTTGTCTGACTCTATACAGGAAGCAATTTGTTTATATAGTGTTTACAATCAGCTTTTGCCCACCTTACTGACGTGGTCAGTCACAGGGCATTTCCATCACTATGGTCCGCAATATTCTATTCATACGAGGGTGCTGAGGTAATGCTTTTAAAATTTTTTCCCATGAGAATAACACAGCCTTGCAAGGCACCTGGTCAATTACAGTGTCCTTCTGTAATTGTTGCTCTTTCAAGGACCCTGGACTGTTCGATACAATAGTCAGTTCATTTCTTAATCGTTCCTTTGTCTCTCTGGTAAGGAGTTGTACTCTATCTTCGATAGAGCTCACAAGGCCATCCTCCTCAGTGGAAGGGAGGAAGATATACATGTACATACATTTATTTTTCTGTAACCCAGCAGATAATTAATGCTGAGAGACATAAGCCTGCTGAACTGGTTACTGCCAGGGTCAGAGTTCGATCACACTGCAGCTAAGCTTCACCAATTACATGCATGATCATTTCTACTGCCATATTGTACAGTACAATTCAATGCATTATATAGTATTTTGCTTCTAAACTGGCACTTCATATGTGTTTCTATATATATTTTTCTAACAACATCCATCCGGCCATATGCATGTTGTTCCGTCCTTTACCTTGGCCGTGGGTGTTTGGCCGTCCGGCAATGCTACTCTCCACATGTGATGTCCCACTTTCCCCTTCTGTGCCTGTGGCACCCTGTTAGGACGTCCTGTTTGGTAGGCACATGTTCCGCTATATGTGTTTTTTGACTTGTCTGCATAGCTAATCATCGGTACGGTAGTTCAACATCCCGACTTGTCCACATGTGTACAGTTATGTGCACCGTGGCGTGTACAAGCCTATAGGGTTTGGACGGGTCCATACCACATGCGGGATGTACACATTCTGCCGACACATTCACATGCAGCCATTTGCATATCTGTACCTGAGGTGGGTTGGTGACATGTGGGGTACATATTTGCCCGCGTGGCACTGCCTAAGACAATACTTCTTACCACATTTCAGGTATGCCCATTGTGTGTAGGTGTGTAGCTGCGCAAGGCTGCTAGCTGGGTTGGGTGCACGGTCGTACATGGGTGGGAGTTACATGCTATAATGGGGCTATTGTGTCTTACATTTGCATGCATGGGTTCTGCTTCTGGATATTACGCTTAGACATACGCCGTCCTGTGTATGCGACGAACACGTTGCTGGGTGTGGTACATGTTGCTATGCACATGTTTGCCTGTGTTTAGGGTATCTTGGTTCCTTCCTGTTGTTATGTCGACACGGCTACCCGGCTGTGTACTCTCACTACTGCTTGTGACCATTATGGTTGCCACCTTTTCCAATGCCCATAGTGGGACATCTTTTATGGAAACATCGGATTTTGCAGGACAACACATACCCACAGCAAGTAGAGATGACAGAACTTCACTTTTTTGCCATAATATATGCTTATTCTCGTAGCATTTGGGTTCCTTATTCTGTTTCTTATGCCATGTATGTGTTTCATATACAAAATATATGTTTTATGCTACTATTAGAGGTATATTGAGGGAATATTTTTGTCCCGAAATCTCAGGTCATTTGCCATTTTTCGATTTTTGGCGGGACACAACTGTCAAATGAGGGACTGTCCATAGCAAAGTGGGACAGTTGGTAACCCTGGTGACCATGCCCATGTCGCTACTAGGGTTGCCACCTTTTCAAATGGCCAAGGTGGGACATTTTCGGGACTCACATCAGATTTTACAGGCCGACACATACCCACGGTCAGTACAAAGCATAGAACTTAACTTGTTTGCCTAAATAAAAGCTTATTCTTGTAGCAGTTTAGTTGCTTATCCTGTTTCTTGTGACATTTAGGTATTTTGGTTATGGAAATAACTATTTAATGCAACTATTACATAAAATATGGGACATAATTATGTCCTACAATCTTAGGACATTTGCCGTTTTTAATATTTTTTATCGGGACACAACTGCCCATAGAGGGACTGCCCCTCGCAAAGTGGGACAGGTGGTAACCTTAGTCGCTACTCCTATGTCGGTGTGGCGCACTGACATGCTGCGGTACACCTTCTCTGGGTATGCCCACTGACAGTGCATTGCGGGACGAACACGGTATTATGCGTATCCTTTGTTCCTTGGACGGGTACACTTAGGGCTTCGTGGGTTGTGTTTGCTTCTCCGTTTTGTTGGGACGGGTACTATGTTGCATACTCTGCGTGCGTTTCATTCTGCACGGGCCCTGGCTGGTGCCATTACTATTATGGGCGGACTGTGGCAGTCAGCACTTTAGGTTGCTCATCGCCTGCCGGCTTAGCCACGCCTCCGGACGCATCCTACTTGGGCTCGCTCACGTACACTACGCACGTGTCTGTGGTTGCGGTGCGCACTCATTACTATGCATATGGCGCTACTATGCTGACTATTCACTGCACCGCCGGTGCAGGCCTTACACCGGCCTTGCGCCGAGCTTCATGAATCCCGGGGTAGGTGTTAAAAATAGATGACAATTTCAAATATGACCACCATATACTGCATATCATTAAATCTACACACCATAAACTAGGCTCCCTTTATAGGATCAATGGATTATTTATAGGTATGGCAAGAAAAACTCTAGCCTACACCATCTTACTATCTTATTTGCTGCTCCTATCCTAACAAACTTAAACAATACTCAAAGAAATAAAATTGCCTACTGCTACAATAAAATAGCTAAATTTGTCACTAGTCTCCCTCATTGGACCCACCATTGTCTTAGCTTAAAGCAATTAAAATGGCTTGAACTGCACAACTGTCTAACATATTCACAACTAACTACAGCACACAAACTAATTCATCATCCAGAAAAAATCTCCTGCACTACAAAACATATTACTACCCTACTGTCCAGCAAGGGACCTCTGCACCAGTAACAAATTTTTATTACGTATAAATAAGTCAAATAATGTTGCAGGAGACTCACTCTATTCCCAGTGTGTTGTTAAGCTTGGGAAATAGTATGCCTACTCAAATAAAACTTTCTGACAAACTTTGTGTTCACTGTATGATACTCTCCAAATACTCTCCTTAAACATAATATTCTCAGCCTATTACTGAAATGACAAAACAATTTTTATACATAACTGCTGCCAGTACAATCCACTAAGCTGCATGTGTGCTTTCTCTTTTTATAACTTCTACCTCTGTAAAATCTTAGAATGTATAAATTTAACTCCTGTTTGTGTATAAATGTAAATAGAAATGTAACTACACTGTGTTTCACTGGAACTTAGTATAATGCAATGTAAGCAAATGGAACTTTTCTTCCCGGGCCTCCACTGAAACTGGGTATTAATCATTCAAAGACAAATAAAATTATAGAACTGCTGATGGCTATTTCATTGCAAGCTTCCTTCAGTATAGACTACTGCCCTTAAGGCTACTGATCAGGGAGTGGACAGGGTTACTGTCACATGGAATCTGTTTGAGTTCATAATCAGAGATATGAATGAAGATCTCATTAGTGATACAGACTTTCAGGACCTCATTGAGATCTTTACTGCTATAAGCCATAAGCTACTGTTGACATGCACATGGACTAAGGCCTATTTGAGTATCTTTTAACTGGTTTTAGCCTTAACTAAACAGCTATAATTTCAAGATGATGATATAGAATTGTCTGTTCTCATGCACAGGGATCTTTGTTTAGACCACTTTTCTTTTTCATGTATATTAATAACCTCCTTAGGAAAGATGTTAGGATCACTTCTCAGCTGTGTGCAGATGGTATCTGCTTCTTATCAACTCCTGAATTAGAAATATCCTTTGACTACAATTATATTATATTATGCTGGTGATTGCTGACATTCAAGCTCATCAGCACATACATAATTTTAAGATAATATAAGACAGCATAGTGGCTCATTTGTACCATCTCAGCTTCACAGCTCCAGGGCTTGGGGTTCATTTCTGACTTGTGGTTACACTTTGTGTGCCGTTTGCATGTGTGAGTTTTCTATAACCCCCACAAATATATATACACATACACATACAAATTTATTTCTGTAAAGTCAACAGCTGTTTTGCCAATACAGTTTAGCTGACAGAACACCCAATTGAGATTTGTATGAGATTGCTACATTTCTGTGATTGGGGAATATGCCCTTTCCCTGGTATTGTGAAATCTCTGAGTTGGAATATATAATTAGCAGAGGTGTTGGGGGTGCATGAATCTTGACCCTCTGCAAAACCATTGTTTTTCCTTTGTTGCATGCTCTGTTATGTCTTGTAGCATGCACAGTTCAGTGTTGGCTTTTTTTGTGCTAATGTTAGTTACATTGACATATGGGTATTTAGATTTTTTTAATACATATATGTATGTATACAATTTTTCTGATTGCAAGGGGAATCTTATACCATGTGTCTTATCACTGCATCATAATGCTGGAAAGCATTTTGTTATGCGTCTCACATTTTTTATGTTATTGTTATTAATTAGTACTAGTGGTTTCCTCAAATGGGTGTTAGCTCTCACTCCCCATCGTTGTATTCTAGGCATGGAAACTAATTAGGCATTACCTTATATACAAGGCAGAAGTCACCTTTAAAGTAACCTGTAAGAAAGAGAATAGAGCGGCAGTTTCTGGAGCCATTCTGAAAAGTATTATGTTTTTTAACTCTATGATTTTTCTAGTAAGGAATCACTGTACCTTTTTGAGTTATTTTAGGTAACTTGCTTAAAGGCTATAGAAAGCAGTATTATATTTAGTAATGAGGTATAAAGTGGTACATTGGTATCCCCAGAATAACTAGATATGCTGTTTCATAATTATATGGGCTATAGAATATTCTTTTTTATTCTGGTAGATAAACACCAATCCAAGTTTAAATTCCTTACCATTATCACCTAGGTTTTATTGATGGTGTATTTTTTCATGATTTGACTGTTTGTTTTTAATCATAATTTAAGTCCTTTATGCCAAGTCTTGTGATGCAGCATCTATCATCATTAATACCGAGGTCTTTAGTATTGGAACAAATATTATTTCTTGTGGTATTTCTATAATTGAGTTCTGGATCACTGAAACTGACTAACCTACTCCGAGATACTATGGCCTTAGAGGTGATTATAGCTAAGTAATGGTATATAGAAGCTAAAGTCCCCTGCAGGAGGGTATATGGGTTCTTTCTCTCACAGCAAAAGTATGTAATTTCAGCCCTGTTTTTCAATTGATAAGGTTTTCAATAACATGGGACACAAATAAGCATACCATATCCATTTCCTGCAGTCAATCTTGGAAAATTTCACCATCTGTTTTTTTAAGTAATTGTATTACCCACATTATAGTCATCAGCATGTTTTGGTTATCCTGAGTATATTTTCCCCAAAAAGGGGATCCTCCAGCAGATAGCCCTGTGAAACACCATTGGTATCTGACATTGTGATAAACAGGTATCCCCAACTGTAACTTGTGTTCTCTTGCTTAATTCGTGTTTTACCCACTGGATACATATGGATGGACTTTTATTGCTTTTAATTTGTTAGTTACCCCTTTATGTGCGGTGGTGTTGAATGCTTTAGCAAGGTCAAGAGAAACATGATATAGTGTTATGAAAGTGAACTACTTGAACCTTCAGATGCAAATAACAAAAAAATGACATATTTTTGCAGGGAGCAAGTCCCCTCTTTATCCTCTTGTGAGATGTTTCTCTTCCCATCTTCTCATACTTATACAAATTGCATGACTGCACAACCCCAGAGAAAACTGAAGAGCCCTAAAGCTTTGAATTACTGCCAGTGCAGTAACAGAAACTGTACTGACAGTGATTCACTGTGGCAAAGACTGAGTGACGAGCTGACACTGACATTCCAGCTGCCAGTCCTTATTAAGATTTCCTTCATTAATCTTAGGGATGTCTACCAGATCTAGATGTATATCGTATCATCAGACTTCCCTGCACTGATTCCTGCACTAGTTTTATTATGATTCACTTACTGCAGGGGTGTTTACCTTGGGCTGCCAGATGGGGACCTGGCATGGGTGCAAAGGATCCAGAACTCTACAGTGAGGTTGTTGAATGAGAATTTTTCATTCATGTCATAACTGTCCTCTGCTGTGAGTTGTGCACTGAATACTGGTTGCCGCCAGATTTTACATCAAATACTATTTGCCTGCTGATCTCTGCAACCTGACCTGGGTCTTGCTTAACTGAAAGAGCATTTCATTCCTTATGTCCCTGATAGGTTCCTCAAGTTATAAGGTATGTGGCTGCTGGTTTTTCCAAGGGTCTTTTTGGGAATCTGTAATAAGATATCATTCACTTAACTTGCTCCTGCCCTTTGCAATCGGCTCCCGTCTCTGATCTCAGAAATTATCTTTGAGGCCTTATTAAGGAGGTCATTAAAGTCTTTTTAAATCCTGTATGTATTGCAGCTTGTTCTTTTAGTACTTTTTCTTTATTTGCTATCTTCTTCATGCTGTTTTCTTGACAAGCTGCCTTTTCTGGATTTTGGAGTTGTTTATATATTGTACAATGTTTACCTGGTTAAGTGTTTTAATATTTTTATAAAATTAATAAATACAAGCAAACTAATTTAAAAAATGATTGCTTGTAACAAGCAATAAGTGACAGCACTGATGAGGATGACATTGTTGATGGAAGAGATCCAAGAATGGAAGATGAAGACCGTGCATGGACAGAACTGTTAAGATGGTCAGGAATAAAGAATCCAAGGCACCTTAGGTAAGAAGCTTGCCCTGATGGCTAAATGAGTTCAGAGAAGTGCAAGAATAAGGGTGGGGATGAGAAAGGGAAGGAAGAGGATGTTCATGGACCAGCTGCTGTGATTATATTGGCAGAAGCTAGAACAGTAACAGCCTGTAATCACGAAAAGACTTAAATATGAGAAGAAATCCCAACCTATCTGGTGAAGCAAAAATGTTAGAAGGGTGATTATTTACATGAGAAAAGGGTACATACAGATGAAATGTTGGTTAGAGAGGGGCTGCAGACAAGGGTATGAGGAACAGACAAAAGGGGAAAACATCAGAAAGCCAGTGTGGACATGTAGGAATGTAAGGTTAGTGAAAAGGATAAAAGGTAGAACATATTAGAAATGGAAGTGGGGGAGTGGGGAGGTAGAGCAGATATAGTATAAAAAGGCAAATAGAATGGCAGCAAAGACTGTGAGGGCAGTAAAGCTGCAAGCTGAAAGGGATTCAGCAGCAAGGGTCAAGAAGGAGAACAATGGCTTTTATGTTTGTGTCAGAAAGGATTAAGGGAAGAACAGAACTTATCAGGCTGCCTAGGCATAGTTAGGAGATCTTGAAAGACAGGGAGCAAACACGGTACTGAATTAACATTTTGGCTTAGTTTTGGCAAAGGAAAGGGAGTGTAGAGTGTACCATGTTTAAAGAATGTCTTGGAAAGGTGTTCTTCTAGGAGCAATAGTCCACCCATTTCAAAACAGATGGGAATGTTTAAGTGTGGACACTGCAAGTTTTGCAGGTTTATTTTAGAAGGGCCATTCATTAGTCTACCCCACATGAAATATACCAAGGTTGTGGGTCATTTGACATGTAGAGAAAAAGGCTTAGTATACATTGCTTTTTTGCAGTGGTTGCGAAGCATTTTACGTAGGAATGACCACACAAACTTTGATGGAAAGAATGAGAGAACACATGTATAGTATTAAAACTAAAGACAAAAATGATGCTTTATTTAAGCATTCAGTGACATGCAACAAATTCAAGAAGTTTTTATTTTCAATTTTGGAGGTAGTGAAAACAGACCCCAGAGGTGGGAATTTTAAAAATGTGATAGAAAAAAAGGAAACTTCTTGGCAAATAAAATTGAGGGCAGATAGGAGGCCTGGATTAAATGACACAATAAACATCAAATGCTTCTTGAAACATAGAAAATTAACTATCAGGAAAGTGTAATGAAC
Organism: Protopterus annectens; assembly: GCF_019279795.1. Taxonomy (NCBI): domain Eukaryota; kingdom Metazoa; phylum Chordata; order Ceratodontiformes; family Protopteridae; genus Protopterus; species Protopterus annectens. The sequence continues at coordinate 1,085,222,660 of NC_056739.1, read as the reverse complement.
ACTTTCCTTACATTTAGTACTTGTCAGTATGCTACAATGGGTCACAAGATTTAGGCACACATGGTTTTTAAGGTTTGTTACAGTTGTAGGAATACTGTGGGCCGGATTCACGATGGCTTGCACGGAGTCTAAGAGTAGAGTAAGACTCCATGCAGCCATCATGTCCGACGAGCGATCCACGAACAGCCTGTAGGGGCGTGTAAGAGAGCTCCTAAAACGGCTCTTACAAGGACAGGGTTTGGATATGCAAATTACCTCACTTGCAGCCGAAAGGCATGCAAATGAGGTAAATTTGCGATCCAGGAAGCACAAACCTGTCTGTGTAGGAGCCGTGTTAGCTGCAGAAATGTACTCAGTTGACAACTGAGTACCATTCTGCAAATAGCACAATGGAGCCTTGTCAGCTCCATATAAAGGTTGCATATGTTCCAGGAAGCATGCCAATGGCCAAATATGTGGCCACTGGCAACGTACTCACATGCAAAATTAAAATAAAAATGTTTATTTTTTTTCGGCAATTGCCGATGTTTAAACGTAGTGCAGCGCTGCACAAACGGGCTGCACTGCAAAAAACCAGAAAAATAAAAATTTAAAACCCACAAACGTGGATTTTATGAAAACCATCAATTTACAATGTAAGGGAATAGCAGGCTGAAAACAACATGGCCACCGAGTAGGGGTTGCTAAGGGGGGAAGCTCAGTGTAAGACATGTAACTAAGCATTAGTAGGCAATCCTATGTAAATGAGTGTTAGGATACTGAATCATACTTTTACATAGCAAATGAGCACATTCCCTGGAGTGTAGGAGTAGGATAAGGGGAGTAACAGAGTAGGGTATGTATGAAAGGAGTGAAGCTCATTGGAGCAGAGTGGCATGTGAAAGCTGTCAGTTAGACATCATGGAAAGAGGTGTGTCAACAGGTAGACAAGGGAAAGCCAAGAAATGGAAGGTGTACACTGTGGATAACACCAAAGTTTCTTGCTGAGTGTGCATGCGCGCGTATGCGTGCTGGGAATTTGGAGTGAGTCCGTGTAAACGTGAGTGCGCGCGTTTAAGCCGGAGTAAGCACGTAGAAGCCTGTTTAAAGACTTGTAAGCACGTTTGAGCTGGTGTGCGCGCATTTTAACCCAAATAAGCAAGTTGTAGTCCATCTAAGCATGTGTGCGCGAGTGTTAGCTGCTGTGCGTGTGTTTGCCCTTGTATGCGTGTCGCTACCCCGAGGAAACAGACAGGAAAAAGGAAGCACAACAAATTGTAGGAAGCTACCAGGGAATACTAGCAGAGCTAGCAGGTGAAAACAATCAGAATCAGGCAATTACACAGGCAGAACAGTAGCCCAGCCCAGCACTGAAAACTCTGCAAACAACAGTGCAGTATGTGTATCTCAAGAGACTGCAACACTGGAGTAAGCTACTAGAAGTGAAAACTGAAAAAGCTTCACTCAGACAAATTTATTTTATTTATTTATTTATTTAAATTTGTTGACCGGGAGTGTCCAACTGGACGTGGGTCCATTTTCAGCGGAGGCCCAGGGAGAAAAGCTCCACAGTAAAATAAACAGACAGTAGTTACATTGGATTACATAGCGATTAACAATTTAACATATAAATTACTTACAACATATTTACAGATGAAGAACATAGTACATCAGTAGAAAACTAGAATCTTTATCTGTGAAGTACATAACCCATGTTTTGTACATAACAACAAAAAATGCTAGGGGCTGCCATAGCTGTTATAAGGCAACATATGCAACATGCTGAGGATGATGACAATGCAAATGTTGCCAGACAACCCACAGTGAGGAGACAGAGAAGAGTGTACAGGCCCACGGTCACCTACCAGGGGTTACATGAGCTGGAGATAGTGGAGCACTATAGAGTGGACAGAGACCTCCTGCAGCAAATTGCTGAGCTGTGCAGGCCACGCCTCACACACAGAACCAACAGAGGGGAACCCATCCCAGTGGAAACCAAGGTATGTGTTGGCCTAAGAATACTAGCAACAGGTACCTTCCAGAGACCAACTGGTGATATCATGGGGATATCACAGGCATCAGCATCCAGGGTACTGCACCAGTTCCTGGATGCCATGTCAGCACATGTCGGTGATCATGTATATTTCCCCAATTCCCATGAGGTATTGGCCAGCAATATGCGTCTCTTCCAGCAAATAGCGGAATACCCTGAGGTAATGTGTGCAAGAGACTGCACGCATATACGCATCAAAGCACAAGCCGATGAGTGGGGTAGGGCCTACATTAACCACAAGGGCTTCCCCTCTATCAACTGCCAGGTTGTGTGTGATGCCCAGGGCATAATAATGAATGTGCGTGCTGGCTGCCCTGGAAGCTACCATGATTCCCATATCTGGCATCTGACGCAGCTGTACCAGACATTTGCCAATGGGGACATCCCGCATGGTCACCTACTGGGGGATGCTGGCTATTCACTGGAGCCGTGGCTGATGACACCCATCAGAAATGCACACACACCTGAACAGGAACGCCATAATGAGGCACATGCACAAACATGTAATGTAATAGAGCGTGTGTTTGGGCTGCTCAAGTCACGGTTCCAGTGCCTGGACACATCTGGTGGAGCCTTGCAGTACTCACCAACTGAATGTACCCAAATTGTCATGGTATGTGCTATGCTACATAATATGATTCTGCAAAAACAGCTGCAGCAGGACCAGCATAGGCCTGGCCCAAACAGCCCCCCACCATTGCCAAGGCCATCACAGGCAGAGCGTGACTCGGAGGAGGAACAACCTGAGCCTGCCCCAGTAGGCAGAAGGAGGCGTGCCCAGTATGCCTTGGCCTTGGCAAAGAGGCAATGCATAGCACATACACTGTCTCAGTAGGAACCCTGGAAATGATACCTCTCTCTGACTCACACATATAGTAAAAGGGATGCCTAAGTTGACACAACCTGCTTTCAAACATGTACAGGGAGTGTAGTATGTGCATCCAACATAGGCAGCCCTGCAGCACCCCCTGAGGCATGATTGCCATTTGTTAAGCAATGTAACACCATGTAGTATATGCAAACTTGATGACCCTTTGTAACATCTTACCCTCACCAAGCATGATGCCACAATATGAAGACAAGATGATCAATTACAATAATTGGCTTAAGTATTGTTGTTAGTCAAAGGGGATCCAATGCCTGTCAGCCTGGGATGACATGCTGAGCAAGACACGATGCTTCGCTAGGGATGGCTTGCACCTATCACCCCTGGCCTTTTGGATACTGGCAAAGGCTGTTGTCACCCCCATAGTGCCTTGAATAGGTAAGGCTCAAAACACAAACCCACCTCCATAGGTATCACAAGGGATACGAAACTAGAAGTAATGCTACCCAATGCCAGAAGTCTAAACTGCAAGATGCATGCAGTCCAAACTCTCCTCAGCATGGAGAATGTTGATATCTGTGCAGTAACAGAAACCTGGTTCAAGGCTCCCAAGAGCACCCTAGCACTACCAGGTTACACCTCATACCATGCTTTACAGCCCCAAAACATGGAACAAACTACAAAAGGAGGGTGAGTATCAATAATTGTCAAGGATACCCACACCCCCAGGTTGGTGCCACAGCATGAAGCAGCACAGACTATCCACGTGCAAGTAACAGTGGCTAAAACTGCCTCCCAGTTCATAGCCTGCTACAGACCACTCTCCTAAATCCAGGAACCCCACTTGGCCTACTTGAGAACACATGAAAATATGAAGGTCTCTCCAAACAACATCATATTGGGCAACTGCAACTACCCAAACATAGACTGGGAGCATTATTCTAGCTCCAACACCCTAGGCCAAAGGTTCCTAGAATTCATAAACCGAAATGCTATGGAACAACTTGTCACCACTCCCACAAGAGGGGTAAACATACTGGACCTGATAATCACCAACATGGGGACTCTATGGCCAAGACGAGAAGTGTCTCCCTCACTGGTAAGATCAGACCATAGAGTAATCTCACTGGATATTCACATCCTGACCCCAGTCCCTGGCCAGAAAACCACAGTGAAAAACATGTGTAAAGCAAATTATGCACTCCTCCAAACTGTGGTGGAATCCATTAAAGCCCTTGTGCCTGTGGAAAATATGGCCCAGACCTCAGAACCTTTTATAAATGCATTCTATGAACACCTTCAGGAATGCATGGATTATGCAATCCCACATAAAACCAAGACCCATTCCTCCAAAGGCAGGCATCCTGTCTGGTGGACCCCAGCCATTAACAAACCATGCAAGAGAAGGAGGAAGCTACTACATGATAGAGAAAAACCCTAAAAGGGAAGGCATCACTAATCAGTATCATGACAAAAAACTATGGCCACACATAAAATCCTCTAAGGCCAGCTACGAGATAAAAATTGTACAGGACACTAAGGATAATCACAAGACTTTCTTTACTGATGGCAGGAACCTGGGTGGGAATTCCCAGATATGCTCAGAATTAGTCCAAAATGACAAACAATACACCAAACCCACAGACATTGCCAACATCCGACCTGACAGGTTCAGTGCAAACATCTCCCCCCCCCCCACCAGAAGGCCAAATATCTATCCCAGCAGAGTGCTGGCCCCCTGACATTGCAGATGCTCAGGTAACAGCCAGCATCTCCAAAGCAAAACACACAGCATCAATGGGACCAGATGGTGTCCCAGGCTGTGTCCAACATGAAGTCCAAGAAGAACTGAACACCAAATAAAACTACTGCTCAATCTCAGCCTTACCACAGGATATGTACCCAAAGAGCAGTGTACAGCAACAGTGGTCCCTCTCCACAAAGGTGGTGCCTGAATAGATACTGCAAACTATCACCCCAGAATCCTGACTAGCTTGGTCTGCAAAGCTATGGAAAGGATCATCATGGACCTCAGAAATAAAGATATTGGGGACCTACAGACACTGGACCCTACCCAGTGTGGCTTTCTTAAGGGCAGATCCTGCCCCTTAAACCTGGTTGAGTCATTTGAAACAGTCACCAAGGCCATTGATGAGGGGAAGGTGGTCCACACAGTCTACCTGGACAAGCTTGCAAAAGCCTTCCATACAATACCTCACTTGGTCATTATAGATAAGCTCACCAGCTTAAATATAAACCCCTATGTCACTAGATGGGTTGCAAACTGGCTCAAGGACAGAACTGACATGTTCAGAAATGCTGGAGCCATGTCAGAGTCCAAACCAGCTATAATTGGCATCCCACAAGGCTCGGTCCTGGGACCCCCCTTGTTTGGTATATATTTCTCGGAGGTACAGGTCAACATGGAAGGACTGTGTCTGAACAAGTTTGCAGATGACTACAAACTGGGCGCCATATCTGACCCTCCAGCTGACACAAGCATCCTACAAAAGGGCCTCATAGAAACAGACAACTGGTGCCACAGCCATGTCATCAAGCTAAACGCAAAAAAGTGTATAGTCATCCCCTTTGGAAAAACAGTAAGTGCCTACCAATTACCACATAGGTGGTAACCCATTAAGTACAGAAGAAGTAATAAAAGACCTGGGGAAACAAGTTGATAGAAATCTCGCATTTGACAACCATGTGGCCGTAGTGGTTATAAAAACATTTCATGTACCCACCTAATCATGAAGGTATTCACATCTAGATCAGGGGAGGTCATCATGCCTCTTCAGTCATCCTTCATCAGGCTCACAATTGAGTACAATGCCCCTTGTGGGATGTACCTTAGCAGACACCTCCAGCAACTGGAAAGACCCCAAAAATACCTCACCAGGAGGATCAAAGGGCTCTAACAGATGCCATGTGCTGCCTGATTAAACAAACTGCAGCTCCACACAGTGGCATACTGCCTGCCCAGAGGCGATCTGTGCCTGATGTATAAAGCCATGTCGAAGCTGGAATCAATGCACATGCTGCACCTTGTAAAATCTGAATCCCATTGAGCTATGCACATGAGAGACCTGAACCTCAGCACTGAAATAAATAGGACATGCTGTAGTGATTGATCCATAACCCAGAAGCTCCCTCCACTCTTGAGTAAACTCCCAGTCCAGGTTAGCCAGAGAGTCCCTCATTGACTCTCTTCAAGAGGAATCTTGATGAGTGGATGGGAGATTGTAGGTTTACCCTGGGTATCACTTTTATGTCACAGTTAGACAGAGGCACAGTATACTAACCTTGAAAAATGTCATGGCAAACTCCAGTTAAAATGTGTGTTGAAGGACAAACACACTCTGACTAGGATTAGAAATGCCCTAGGGCACATAGCCTAGTGTTTGTCAATGTCCACCCAAGTTGCGGAATACACTAGTAATGTTGTACAAGCCTGGTTTAAGTAGGCCATAGCTGAACAAAATGCAACATGGTCATACCTTAGTCTGGTGTGCTCTGCATGAATATTTAAAGCAGTGAGAGGACTCAAACCCAGGATACTGTGCACCAGAGTGAAAGACTGAACCACTACACTATGACAATATTACAGTGCTTGGTCAGTATGAAAGAATGTTGACAAGTGTATGCAAACTGTCCAATGGAAACCCTGCAGGCACAGCATAATCCCTGTTGGGTTCAGACACAAAGCAGTGGGCAGTAAGAACACAACATGACTTCCAACACACACACTATAAATGTCAAATATTGTTCAAGTTCACACACAACCACAAATGTAGTGGACCTCAGATCTCAACATATGGAAATGTCACACTGGGCATGCTCACACACTTTGATAAATGAGACATATGTCAGGCAACAAACCATGGAAAGCCTGAACTGGGCATGCTCACACACTTAGGCCATGTCTCAGTATAGCAGTCGGCCACACATATCTGGCATTTGTATGTGTTAAGCCAGGAACCTCCCACAATACAGCAATCTGCCCAGTGCACACAATTAAATGACAACAGAGACATAAGTAATATACTGGAACCCTGCCATGATCAAACATCTTCCACAGATACACAAGTTGTTCATAGAAACAGGGAAAGCTATGGCAATAAAGACCTGCAAACAGTTTATCAGCAACAAATATTGTGCATCCCAAACATAAACATATGGGTGCAGAGGTCGATACTAGGCTGTTTGCCCTAGGGAATACATAAGCCTAGCCAGAGTGTATTTGGTGTCTGCCTCCCCAGTACAGTAGCCTACTGTGCCTCTGTAAAGTAGTTCACATAAGGCACCGTTTAAGGCTAGTTTGCTGTGCCTCCGTCAAGCAGGGACACAGTGGAGATCCCAGGGGTTGAATTTGCAATGTCACAACCATGTGGCTGGAGTTTGCTGGAAGAGGGTTGGCGAGGGGCTATGTCTAACATTAACTGGGATTCAATTCCAGACTGAGGGGAGCCTTATCTGTAGTGTCTGGGCAATTTCACTGTCAAAACTTGCAAGTGATGATTTTGAGGGATTGAAGTGTCTTGCCAATACTGTTCAGAGATGTCCTCCCTCTGTGGGATATTGCTCTGTTATGTATTAGCTCCCTCCTTCTGTTGTACAGCTTATATATGGCTGGTGTCAACCAGACAGGTCTCCTGTTGTGGAGGAGTCTTGGTTTTATTTGGGATAGCATGATCAATGAAAACCTGCAGGTGCTCATAGAATGCATTTGTAAAGGATTCTGCAGATTGGGCTGTATAATCCTCCAGCACAGGGCCTTTGAAGTATTCCACCCCAGTCTTCACAAGTGCAAAGTCTGCTTTTGAGAAATACTTTGTTAGCAGTGATTTCCTTGCCTGGGGGTGGGGATGGGATATGGACGTCCAGGGAAAGTTGGTTATGGTCAGATCTTAACAATGGTGGTCTACCTCTGGTGTGGAACATAGAGTCCCCATGTTTGTGATGATCAGGTCCAATATGTATTCCCCCTTGTGGCTGTGGTCATTGCTTCTGCCATAGCACATGGATTCACAAATTGTAGTGGCTGTAGGGTGATGTTGTTGAGGCCTGAGTAGTTTCCCCAGTCAATATTCCTGTACCTGAAGTTAACCACTGTAATGGCATATGTGAACACCTTCATATCCTACACTGTTCCCAGGGAAGCCAAGTGTGGTTCCTGGATATGGGGGGGTGGGGTGGTCTGAACTACACACCAAACCAAAAGGCAGTTTTGCACAATGGTAGTTGTATATGTATGGCCTGTCATGCTTAGTGCAGTGGTAACAACCCAGAGGTGTGTGTATCTGTGATGTATATGGATACACCCCCTGGTTGTGTTGTATGTTACAAGCCCTGTGTTCACGAAGCATGGTATAAAACATAACCAGGCAGTGCTGATGTGCATATGTGACCCTGAACTACGCGTCTGTTAATGCATATATATTGTTATCCCCCATACTGAGGGATAGTAATAGATGTACATACCTCTTTGTAAAAACTGATGTCAGCACCCTATAAATACTGCAGGAGAAGAAAAGCCACCTAGTAATATGAATAGCGCACTCTGCTAATGCGTCTCTCTCAAGTGTCATAACATAGTTAGGTAGGGGGTTGAATCCTGCAAATGCTCAGTGTGTGTGTGTGTTGGGGGGGCAGGGGGTGTGCATGTGTGCAATTCTCTTTGAAAGAAATGTCCCTTTTGACAACTGGAATAACACACTACATGATGTACATTCCTCTTTGTAAAGCCTGATGATGTCAGCACCCTATAAGTACAGCAGGAGAAGAAAAACCACCCAGCAATACGAATAGCACTCTGCACTAATGCGTCTCTCTCAAGTGTCATAACATGGTTAGGTAGGGGTTTGAATTCTGCAAATGCTCAGTGTGTGTGTTGGTGGGGCAGGGTGGGTGCATGTGTGTAATTCTCTCTGAAAGAAATGTCCCTTTTGACAACTGGAATAACACACTACATGATGTACATTCCTCTTTGTAAAGACTGATGATGTCAGCATCCTACAAGTACAGCAGTAGAAGACAAACTACCCAGTAATGCGAATAGTGTGCTGTGCTAATGTGTCTCTTTCAAGTGTCATAACATAGTTAGGTAGGGGTTTAAATCCTGCAAATGCTCGGTGTGTGTGTGTTGGGGGGGGCAGGGTGTGTGCATGTGTGCAATTCTCTTTGAAAGAAATGTCCCTTTTGACAACTGGAATAACACACTACATGATGTACATTCCTCTTTGTAAAGACTGATGATGTCAGCACCCTATAAGTACAGCAGGAGAAGAGAAACCACCCAGTAATGCAAATAGCACGCTGAGCTAATGTGTTTCTCTCAAGTGTCATAACATAGTTAGGTAGGGGTTTGAATTCTGCAAATGCTCAGTGTGTGTGTTGGCGGGGCAGGGTGTGTGCATGTTTGTAATTCTCTTTGAAAGAAATGTCCCTTTTGACAACTGGAATAACACACTACATGATGTACATTCCTCTTTGTAAAGACTGATGATGTCAGTACCCTATAAGTACAGCAGGAGAAGAGAAATCCCCCTGTAATGCGAATGGCGAGCTGTGCTAATGCGTCTCTCTCAAGTGTCATAACATAGTTAAGTAGGGGTTTGAATCCTGCAAATGCTCAGTGTGTGTGTGTGGTGGGGGGCGCAGGATGTGTGCAGTTCTCTTTGAAAAAAATGTCCCTTTTGACAACTGGAATAACACACTACATGATGTACATTCCTCTTTGTAAAGACTGATGATGTCAGCACCCTATAAGTACAGCAGGAGAAGAAAAAACCCCTAGTAATGTGAATTGCGTGCTGCGCTAATGCGTCTCTTTCAAGTATCATAACTTAGTTAGATAGGGGTTTGAATCCTACAAAAGCCATGTTTGTGTTTGTTAATGTGTGGTGGGTTTTGCTTTTATTATTGTATGACATATAATTATAACAGTAATTTCAATGCACACATCAGGTATGTGTGTGCCACATACAGATATGTACCTGTGACCTGCAATAGTTCCTATGTGTGAAGCCTGCCTCATATGAATACAGTTGTTACCTTTGCCAGCATGTGCTGCAGATTCCCAGACCGTACGCCATACATGTATGTTAATGACAATGCAGGCTACTGCAGTGATCTGTGTCCTAGGCCAACTGGGTGACACACAGTCATGAAAGCTGTGATATATTAATGTGGGTGAGGGTTCATGTCTGGAGTATATGTCACACATGTTATAACACAGCAAAGTCTGTGAGTAATGGACATCCAGTGTAGGTGTATGGCAACTGTTGCTGATATGTATAAAGACACCTTCTTGCTTAGGCGATACACCAAGGGACTGCACAATACCTTTGGAAATGTGAATATCACAGGATAGACAAGAAAACACTTGTCCATATGTACACACCATTACCCGTTCTACATGATGGGTGCTGCCACCTACATGGTACTATTGGAATACTATGTTAAGTACATGCTGATGACAAAGTTACAGTTGTGTTACAGTAATAGAGCATGGCTTGGACAACAGGTATCTGTCTGTATGATACCCTTGTGTTGGTCATGTGTGTCATGTGCAGAATGCATTGTAGGCCACTGTATGCATTTCCAGTCGTGGATGAACATATCCCTAGTGTGTTGGCATGTACGTGAGACTGCTATATGGCAAACAGTATTCTTCCCAGGGATGTGTGGGGCTCAGTAAGAATGGCTACATGGTATAGTGTAGTACTGCAGGGATATCACTGACACTGGGTTTCCTACATCTGTGTATCAGTTGAGGATACATCATGTAATAGGTTCATAGGTTCATACTAGGCTATCTGCCCTAGGGCAGTTATAAGCCTAGCCAGACTGTTTGGCTTTCGCCACCCATTTTAAATGAATTTTGCTATGGCCTTTTTCCAGGTTAGTATACTCTGCCTCTGTGTAACAGTGACACAGAAGTGAGACATTTGTGCTGAACCTGTCAGCAATGGTGTTGGCAATGTATGTGGCTTACGTGTATTCTTTGTCATTTAGGACTACTTCTGAGCATATCTGGGAATTCCCACCCAGATTCCTAACATAACTAAAGAAAGCCTTGTGATTATCCTTAGTGTCTTGTGCAATTATTGTCTTGAAGCTGGCCTTAGACGATTTTATGAGTGCCCGTATTTTGTTCTAAATACTGATCAGAGATGCCTTCCCTTTGTGGGATATTGCTCGATCATGTAGTAACTACCTCCTTCTATTGTTTTCTGTTATGTGGCTGGGGTCCACCAGAAAGGACGCCTGTCTTTGGAGGATTGGGTCTTGGTTATATTTGGAATTGCATGATCTGTGCATTCCTGAAGGTGTTCATAGAATGCGTTTATAAAGGATTCAGCAGTGTGGGCTGTATTTTCCACAGGCCCAGGGGCTTTGAACGATTCCACCTCTGTCACGGTTTTGAGGTGTGTGGAATTTGCTTTAGACAACCTTTTCACTGTGGTTTTCTGGGCAGGGGCTGGGATTGGTATGTGAATATACAGTGAGATTACTCTATGGTCTGATCTTACCAGTGAGGGATACACTTCTGGTCTGGAGCATAGAGTCCCCATGTTGGTGATGATCAGGTGCAGTATGTTTTCCCCTCTTGTGGGAGTGGTAACAAGTTGTTCCATAGCATTTAAGTTTATGAATTCTAGGAACCTTTGGCCTAAGGTGTTGGAGCTACAGTAATGCTCCCAGTCTATGTGTGGGTAGATGAAGTTGCCCAATATAATGTTGTTTGGAGAGACCTTCATATATTCATGTGTTCTTAAGTAGGCCAAGTGGGGTTCCTGGGCTTAGGAGGGTGGTCTGTAGCAGGCTATGAACTGGAAGGCAGTTTTACCCACTGTTAGTTGCACGTGGATAGTCTGTGATGCTTCATGCTGTGGCACCAACCTGGGGTGTGGGTATCCTTGACAATTATTGATACTCACCCCTTTCGTAGTTAGTTCCATGTTTTGGGGCTGTAAAGCATGGTATGAGGTGTAACCTGGTAGTGCTAGGGTGCTCTTGGGAGCCTTGAACCAGGTTTCTGTTACTGCACAGATATCAACATTCTCCATGCTGAGTAGAGTTTGGACTGCATGCATCTTGCGGTTTAGATGTCTGGCATTGAGTATCATTACTTCTAGTTTCTTATCCCTTGTGATACCTATGTAGGTGGGTTTGTGTTTTGAGCCTTACCACCAGAATGCAAACCATTGACATTGGTAAACCGTATGACCCACAGCATACTGTCAAACCATGTCATACGTACATGTGACCCCAGGTGAGACATATGTGTAGTACAACACAATATGAACTACAATGTATGACTACTGTGTCACTTGGTGCATGTCACCCTTGCCATGTGTGCACTACGCATCTACATGCAGAGAATGCAACTCCACCTTGTTCACAAATGTACACCTGCAACTGTGTGCTGCAAACATCACACATGTACTGTCCAGTCCACAACACATGCAGGCACAGGTACACACAACTGCCATGTGGCACATGTGCAGACATTACACTTTTGGAATTAACACTGGTGTATAAAAAATGACAATGACAATCATAGTGTTAATGCATCAGGCATGCTGGGATATACCCACAGTGATATCATTACACTGTACTGTTAACAACATGATAATATTACTACAGTGCTATGTAGTCACCCTGTGCATCAGCACCATGCTATCCTGTTCCTGCATCAGTGTTACAGATTGCAGGAGGTGGCACAGTTTCATCATATGCACAGGGTGTGTACTTGGTTTTGCCAGAGTCTGCCACTGACACATCCAATCGACATGTATGTGTGTGTGTGTTAGTGAGGGACAACAGTACAACATGGGGCAATGTTGATGCAGTGTGTATGTGTATGTGTTAGCCCTAGGTGTTAGCATTATGCATGTGTGTATGCATGCACACAGTTCCACCACATGGCTGCCATATACGGGTGTTTGTGGACAGCCACAGACTGTACCTGCCAGGTCATACAGATCACTGTCTCTGGCCACGGACACGGTACCTGTGCCTGGCAGGGGTGCTACGGACAGTATTAGGTACTAAGCCAGACTGGGTACTGTCATCAGAGGCAGTGGGTTGCTGACTGGACACATGTCCCTGCTGGGTGTGTCCAGAGCCAAGTGCACGTGGTCTTCTAGGACGGTCTGATGACAGCACAGACCCAGCATTGCTGGGGCTGGTACTGGCACTATGGGAGTGGCTGTGGGTTTGTTGTCATCCGCGACAACTGCCAGCTGCTGATGTTGCTGGCATACGTCCACGTCAACGCCTCAACCGTCCTGCATTGCCCTGGCTCATGGGCATGTATTTGTGGAACAGATCTAATGTGTCTCCCCAACGTCTATCAATGACCTTGCCGACAGTACGGATGGCAGCCGCAACGTCACGCATAGTGTCATTCATAGCAGTGCAATGTGCTCTAAGCTCCCTCAGACCCTGTCTGGTGTACCGTTCCATACGTGCCTGTGCCTGTATTACAGCCCGGAACATAGCTGAGGTTGAAAGACCTCTGTGGGCACGTCTGACAGGGGCAGTACGACCACGGATGCTCCCACAAGAACCTCTGGACATCTGCCTGTGTGGTACCATGTCAGGACTCTGGCCATGGCTGCTGTGAGGGGATGCATGTGCCACTGATACCACATCACCCTGGTCAATGCCCACTGTATGCTGTCCCTCAGCTAAGGACAGTGGTGACAATGGATGTATCGGCAGGATGACTGCGCGCATTGATGGGGTTGACTGCTGTGTACTATCGATTGGCTGACCAACAACAGACCCTGTCACACCTCCCTGTGCCATTACACATGTATCATCATTATCACTATCGCCAGCAGTGGCTTCAGGTTCCCTGCTGCACGCCAACAGAGCAACATCAGAACCTGTGAGAGGAAGACAGGAAACACAGTTTACAATGTGTACGCAATGTTACCACACATGCACACGGGCACACATGCACATGGGCACACATGCACACACGCACACATGCACATGGGCACACGGGCACACATGCACACATGCACATGGGCACACATGCACACAGGCACACATGCACATGGGTACACATGCACACATGCACACGGGCACACATGCACACATGCACATGGGCACACATGCACTCATGCACACATGCACAAAGGCACACATGCACACATGCACACATGCACACTCCTCAGTACAGCAGATACAAACACACACACCTGCAATCCAACACATACACAATACTGTTTGAGGGTATTATTAGTATTAATATTATTATTACTATTAATAGTATTGTTATTACACACTCACCAGCATGGATTGGCTGCATTGCTGTTACTCCAGAGGGACCTGCACAAATAAGAGAGTTATTGTCAGTGGCTACAACTGTGCCATTGATACTGTGAGTATGCTAGAGTACAGTAGTACAACAGTTGGCTTTCACAGGTGTATTGATGATATTCAGAATATCAATCTTGCACAAGAATAGGCAGGATAACAGCTACACACACAGTACACATCTCACACATGCATAAACTACCAGTGCAGAAAACAGTCAACTACAGATATGGCATGTTACCTGCACACTCCATGTCCACATGCTGGGTGGCTCCGGTCTCCATCATGATACATGTCTGTGGATGTTGTTGTTGTTGGCCTGGAGCCACAACACTTAGGAGTAGCTCCTCCACTCTGGTGCGGGGTGGGGGTGGATAGGTACCCCACCACCTGTGGCAAGCTGTTGTCTGTGGATATCAGATGCACGCTGACGGACATTTCTAATTAAATCACTGCAGTGATGGCATACCTGCTCATATGTCCAGTTATGCATGCCTATGTCATTTACCCGACGGACAAGGTCTTGCCACAGTGCAGCCCTCTCCTGCTGGTTCTGGCTGGTCCTGGAAAACAGTGTATTGAAATCCTGCACCAGGCTCTGGTGTATCTCCTCATCCTCTGCAGCTGAATAACATGGGTTGTGGTAATGCACCATCACCCTGGAAGGAAAAGATAAATATGAGAGCAAGTCATATGGCACACGTAATATCTACTGTACTGATATCACTGAACTGCCATATATAGCATCTGTCTGTCTATCAGGGGACACACATGTACATTACCACATATCGGTGCTCAGCCTACAACTGTGTGACAGTGCCTGCCACACTCCATACCACAAACTAGTATACACCAGCACTCGGCACACTGTCTGAGGTACACTGCACAACCTCACACTGCGGGTATGTATCAAGCTACTGGATGGAGAATATTGTCATCCCATGCAATGCATGCAATGCACATCTACAGTTTCACTGGTAATCCACCCTAGTCTTTGCTGCCATACCCCTACCTACACCACAGTCGTACACAGGGAACTACTGCACAACATATGGCAATCTAGTATGTTAGTATCCCAATAACTGACACATCTTTCTCTGGCCTCACACGAAGGACACAGACTACCATGACAGACACAAAGTCACGCTGAGCAATCACACCATTACAGACCTTGCACACAGTCAGTGTCACACTCATTCCACCTCACATAGTTGGTATTGCACTGAGTACATGTGTGTGTGCATTGTGTCATAGGCACATGCTATTGGCCCTGGGCCTATGGCAGCATAGCCTTATGCTACCCTGCCCCTTGGGACACATGTAATGTGATTGTACTTGCTCCTGTCAAACAGTTACACAGAGGTGACTCACACGGCATATTACCTATCTCCATAACATTCATCAGGGGTATGTCTGACATCTACTAATGAGGAGCCTTGTTTGTTAATGCTGGGTGGTTTAGTCCAGGGTATGGCATATTTGTGGATGTCAAAGGGGAGGCTATTGTACACTTGTTTTCCATGTTCGCTTCTGACACCTCCAGTAGTAGGCAGGCAACCACCTATGTGGTAGTTAGTGGTTAAAGTGTTTTGGAATGGGGTATGGTACTCCTGTATCCACACTGGTGTTCAGTCCATGCCTTGGTCACCAGGCAGCTGTTGTAATTCATCTGCCCCCATGTCCCTTTCTCACTATATATATATATATATATATATATATATATATATATATATAGATAGATAGATATATTCATATACATACATATCTATAGACATTCATATCTATCTGTATATGTGTATGTATCTATATATATCTATATATGTATGTGTCTATTACATCTATATGTATATACATATTCTATCTATCTATCTATATATGTCTATCTATCTATACATACCTCTCTATGTACATATACATACATACACACACACACACACATATATATATATATATATATATATATATATATATATATATATATATATATATATATATATATATATATATACACATACACATACACACACACATACTTATAAACATCCATTGCTGTCCAATTACATGCACATCTTGGCACATAGAATGCCCACCTTTCATGGTGGGGATGTCACTTCTGTAACAGTTGTGAGACATACCATTCTGTAATGATATTGCACAGTGTTGTGCAGAATGCATTATGCTGTCCTCAGGCCGTATAGCTGTAGCAGGCCTCACTGGCTCAGTCCCACAGAAGTTCACCACCACATGACATATACCTGCACTGCATGCTGTTTTCAATGCCACACACTACAACATACATTGATATGTGCACATAGCAACCTTCAACTACATATGTATGTCCAGCCTTCGCTAACGGTTGCAGTATGTCCCTTGCCCTATGCACATCTTCATATACATATAGATACAGACTGCTGACACATATGGAGGGTTCACAGTATGTAGATTATTAGATTATGTAGTTTACATTACCTTTGTCTCTAACAGCTTTTTTCGTTTGGCTGGCTGGCTGGATGCCTGGCTGCCTGGTTGGCTGGCTGGCAGGCTGCCTGGATGGCTGGCTGCCTTGCTTTTTTTTTTTTTTTTTGGGTCTCTGTCTGTCTGTATCTCTCTCTCTCTCTCTCTCTCTCCCTCCAGTCGCTGCAATGAAATTATTGCATGTGTGGACTGGCAGTACAGGCTGCATTTGTACGTATCTGCACATGTGCCAGTGATGGCCTCTGCACCAAATTGGTGGCCAGCATTTACTAATTGCATGCAGCCTGCTGTGTGGTAATTGCAGTTCTCACTGTGATTTCAGGACACTGCTATAAAATGTTAGGTTAGGTAGGCGTAGGCCTTTCAGTTTTGCAAGGTGGGGACCATGCTGGTTTCCTGTGGACACTGTTGTGTCAGTCAGAAGGTTGGTATGTCTCTCATATCTAAGGCTGTGTTGTAGCCACTGAAATGCATGTTGTACTGAAACCTGACTTTTGCTTCTTCCAGTTCATTCTTCTCAGTGTGTATGTTAACTCACACCTGCTAATGCTAACACTGTTTACATGGGAGTATGTACTTTCCTGTGGGACTTGTGGATTAACTGGTATACAACTGCAGCTCTTGCAATGTGTTGCTATGGCTTCACTATTTTCCCTTTACATTCACTCCTTGAAGGCCTGATATTTCTCTTTACTGGAATGTGTTGCTATGGCTTTCCTATTTTCCATTTACATTCACTCCTTGTAATGCATGATATATTTCTTTCAGCAGTAAATTCTTATATGTTTGCTGTGGTTTGGTGGCACTGCATGCAGTCTGGTGAAGCCAAGGTCTGGGGTTTGACACTTACAAGGGTATCTTATTTTGCTGCTGAGCAGTAGTAGGGCCTTGTAGTTTGTACTAATAATTATGAATATCAGGCACATGCAGTGCTTGTAAACTGCTATACTGTCCTTAGTTTGTTAGATGGCTACATCCTTTGATATTTCTGTGTTGTACTCCTACATGAGGGTGTGCTTGTGGAAGTAATTCTACAGCTATTTGCAGAGTGTGTAACAGCAGACAGGCTGATATGCCAGTGTGTTTCTGACACTTGCAGGCCTCAGATACTCTCAGGTATATATTTGAGCAGCCTCAGGGAAAGGTACATATCAGTGGGATACACCCGTGATATATTTCAGATATTCTGCAGTTGTGACTGTGGGGACTGTGTGTGTGTTTTGAGCATATGTATTACTACACCATTTCTGACATGCAAGTAGTGTCTACTTTAACTTATTGATGGTGAACATTACGTGGGATTCCCCACCTTTCTGCCTACTGTTAGTACATTTCACAGGGAGTCAGTGGGGCACAGGTAATATTTTTTGACAAATCAAGGACATCCCTGTAAATCAGTCACAGTTGGGATGTCTGGCCTCATACCTATTCAAATATGGTGGTGTTTATCCTACTCTGATACCGTGTGTGGTTTGTAAGGTGCTACTGTAACATTATTACCTGCTAGCATGGCTGTTTCTCTTATCACACTCATGTAATGCAATGCCACAAGAATTGCCACTAAACATACAGGGAACAAGCTTTGTGTAATGGCCTTCCTATATTCCCTTTACATTCACTCCTTGTATTTCATGATATATTTCTTTCAGCACCATGTTCTTGTATATCTGACATGGCTCAGTGGTAATTCATGCAGACTAGTGTTTCCAAGGTCCGGGGTTCAAGACTGACAGGGGTATTTTATTTTGAGCAGACTACAGGCCTTGTCATACAGAGTGACTAAGGCACTTTTAAGCAGTTGTAAGCGGGTTTGTGCTGGTTTGTGCGATGCTCACGCATGGGCACAGTCGCTTAGCTAGGCGCACACTCGCTTAGCTAAGTGCACACAAGCGCACACCTGCTGACTACTGCTTAAAAGTGCTTACTCTCGCTAACACCCGTGCTAATTTCTTTTAAAGACAAGAAAATGGGGAGATAGGAAAGTGGTGAAAAAGGGGGTACAAAGAGGGTAGGACAGTAGGAAAACAAGCTCGGGATTTGCAGGAAGGATGTAGGGAAGGCCCATAGCTGCCCATTTCTTTATCAGCAACAGCTGTGCATATGTGTGTAATTTGGTGTGAAATTTGAAACCTTCCACCCCTGAGAGAGGGGTGAGGACAACAAAATATGTTGTACAGCCAATTTTAATTATCAGTTGACATGTCCAGCAGACATGTCTGCAAAATGGGCAGCTATGTATGGGGCGTAATTTTTTTGTGGGAACAGAGTGCCCTTTTTATTTTTTTTTCAGGTGAGAGTGGAATGTGAGGTACAGGAAGTAGGTATATTTGGGGAGGTAGGTTGGGGAGGTTCACAGACAAGACAAACAAGATGCATACAGGGGCGGAGTATGACACATGTGGGGGGGAAACACAATTGACGGGGACGGATGTTTGGATATAGCAAGCCCATGAGCCCACAGATGGCAACAGTGGAACTGAGATCCCCACCCATGGGCAGTTACCACTGCGCCTTCACTGCCCAGGACGGGGCTGTGCTGGGGGCTGTATAGGATGGGCAGGCACACCCGTAAGTTGCGCTACCCTCACCTCAAGCCGGCGTAGGGGATCAAGCACAGAACGCCTGATCTCGCTACTCACCACAGACTGGACACTATGGAGGGTGAGTGGACGTTCTCCTCCGGCCATGCTTGCAGAGGGGGGATGAGACCCATCCCCTGCAGCACTTTCACCTGAAGGTGGCACAGGGCCACCGGAGGAGGTTCCGGCCTGGGCACTGGTGCCAGGTGCACTCGCCAGCTGAGGTGGGAGAGGTGGGTCCGCTGGAACCCGCCTTCCCTGTTGTCCTATGTTTATCAGTATTTTATGACATTTTGGGTTAGTAACAAACAACACCATTCAAAATTAGTTGTAACAGCATGCTTCAGTATTCCCATTAACCAAACACCCATGAATTCCGAACATTGAACAGCAAGCATAACACATGCATATTTAGAACAACAGTACACATTCCAACAGCATGCAGGGTTGATTGGTGGCAACAGGCCATCAGGTTTGGATTTGTGAACAGGGCACATGCATCAACGTACATGCAGATATGTATGAACCAACATGACAAATGTCCATGGGAATTAATTGTGTATACACATACCCAGTTTGGTGTGGAATGGCATCATTCGTGAAAATAGGGTAGGGTGACGAAATATTACATTAACAACTTAAACTACCTATACATATGCTGTACAGTCCTAGTAGGTGCAGATATATATCCCCTACATGTATTAGTACAGTTTCCTATATGTAACCTTAGGAATGTTGGTGATGGGAATGTTACTGCTACATTAATATACATTCCATTTTTATTCATACATGTTCATATCTGGCTGTGTTCAGGTACAGCATCCTGCTACATTTGATTTATATGGCTCTAGACAACTGTGGATTTTCAGTATTTCATACAACCATACTATCTCCATATTGCAAGGGTACAGCAATATATCCAAATTGTGGGACAGACACATTCCAGGTTCAGTACTTTATTACACACATTTCACTCTTTGGTTGTGGCTGTCTCATTCATTTCATTATGTACTCACTGCAGTATAACTTTATTCCAGACTTATTACAACTTTCTTGGTAGATTCATACCCTCTTTCACACACTCTCACGTGTTTTATTTTTACATTTCAGGATGGTACTTAATTCTAGGCGTTATTAACATTTCTTACTGGGTTACAACAATCCTTTCCAACTGACTCACTTATTTCATATGGCAGATTTTAAAAGGGATGTATATGACACATGTCTATCCTTTGTTGATTGATTACCACTCATTTTCAGGCTGAAGCAGTTATCTGATATTACAATACAGGTGGAAACTCTCTATTTGAGACTTGTTTAATGTTTATTTCTGGATTACAGGCTGCATCATTTATCTAATCTTACAGTACTAGCAGAATCTTTCTTCTAGGCTTATTTGATATTAATATGTAACAACACTGAACTCTTTTACAAGCTGTCTCGCTTATATTATATAACAATTCCAGCAAAATAATTACTAACCTGCCTGGTGGCGCAACCTCACCAGCCTATCAGCATAGGCTCGCTGATTCATGGAACGGACACCTGCAGCTGTAATATAAATGATGTAATATTGGAACATAATCTCCATACTATAGGCTAGGATAATTTCTTACATACTTAACTACATGAATACTTACTCAGTAGTGGGGCATTGGGCATTTGCCGGGCCTCCTGGATCCAACGGTTCAGTTGGTCCTGCTTACGTCTCTTCAGGTCCGCATGGTGGTGACGGACCTGTTCACCAGTCCTTGGAATGCCTGTGGCACTGGTGAGATCATGTGCCAACCTGTTCCATGCTTCTGCCTTGTATGCACCCCAGTGAACCTGGCCCTGCATGAGTTGTGCCTCATGATCATGGACTAGGAGCTAAACCATATATTTTGACTCCTCAACACCCCACCTCTGTGCTCTAAAGCGACTTCCCTATCCTGCACCTGTCATCCTGACTGCAAATGGGTACTACAATCAGTTATGCTGTGTATTCCCGCCTATGGGGCTTATATATGCCCGTTTTCACACACTTATCTGTGATTGGCCATTTTGGATATTTATCAGCTTAAAAAAACCTGCTTTGTCATGCTTCTATTTCCATTCATTCCTATATATATGCTAATACTGCATTTCTCAGTACAACTGTCATAGCTTAGTGGTTCAGTACTTTGACTATGGTGCACAGTATCCTGGGTTCAAGCCTGGGCATTGTTTTTTTTTATTTTACTACTGTCTAGACAGGCTAGGAGGTGTGTCTGTGTAAAGGCGGCTTTGATACAGCTTGCTCAACGTTGCCCACCGGTAAGCTGGTTGGCACGGTGCTCAGCTCCGCGCAAATGGCTTACGCTGGGTAACGCATTATTTGGCTATGAGCACTCATATTACGCTGTGTGAAGCGTTGCTCAACTACGGGCACTCATTTTAAGTGTGTTAAAGTGCTGCTCAAATCTGGGCACTCATATTACACCTGTTAAACCGCTGCTCACCTGAGGGCAGTCATATTAAGCTTGTTACAGCGCTGCTCACCTATGGGCACTCATATTAGGCTTCTTGAAGCCTTGCTCAGCTATGGGCACATAATCTTTTTTTTATATTTTATTGTGTCAGATTTATTCAAAAATACATGGCCCATTTCAATACATTTTACTTAAATTATATATATATATATATATATATATATATATATATATATATATATATGTCAGGGGATTGTTTCATGCTTATTTAACTAAAAATAGAGAATGATGTTGTGGGGACTCGAACCGTGACTATCTCCTCTTTGGCCAACGTCTCTACCGCTACGCTATTGCTACTTGGCTTAATTTGCATATTTAGTTCTTATATGCTTTTCACTGTCTGCTAATTGTGGCTGAGCGGAGGGCATACCTGCGCAAACGGGCGCAACTACGGGCAAACATTTTGGAAATTAAAAAAAAAAATTAAACTGTTATTTTTACGTTTTACATTACAGTTGGGTTTATAGTCTGTGGGGGCATGTGTGGTGTTGTGTTCCTTGACATTTCCGCGGAGTTTACTTTCAGGATTCTGACTCTTCTGGGGGCGTGTCCCTTTGCATTCGGACACGCCCCCTACTTTTCTACACGGACCGTGTTAGCCTAGGGTATGATTCAGCATGCCCTCATGAATATGCATGGCATGCTGACGTCATACCGTTAGACTGCAGCCTCCGTGTAAATCATATTAACTCTTACACCGAGGTTTTGTGAATCCGGCCCTGTCTTTTTAACTAGATGAATGTTTTTGATTCAAAGTAGATTTTTATTGGATAATTGATTAATTATATGTATAATGAATGTATTTAAGATGTGTTGTTTGAGTTTTACTGTTTTCATTTGTTTTTCTGATGAAGTGTTGGTGAAACAAAAGCGGAAAATTAAATTACTTTCATGTTAAAGCTGAATCTTTCAGTCTTTATTGACCATCAGTACCACTGTTCTAAGAATTTTTGGAGAGTTTTGCTATGGTTACACTTTTTTTCATTTGTTGGTTTGGATTCAAGTGTCTTCTGATGGCCGAGATGGAAGGGGATCCTTTAATGGATGTGACTCTACACTCTACACCATCTATGGGTGATAATGGCTTTTTTTCATCTTTTGGTGACTTTGTTAAATGAAATACAAAATACATTAAGGGTATTGGTATCCAAAGAAAATCTTCCTGCTGAAATGGCATCTACTTCGGATGATGAAAGAATGACTGTCATGGACTGCAATGCTTCAACTGGCCCTGTTGAAAATAACTTGGGATCTGCAGCTAATATTAGACCTGTGCAGTATAATGATGTTTGTTCAGTTCTGGACAGCAGGTATGACCCTTTTTTGAAGGCAGATTATAAGGTGGTAAAAGCAAGAACTGATGACTTTAATTACAAGAGTGACAACTTGTGCAGGTTACTAAAAAAGTATCGGTCAGTGGATCTGGAAATTCGCTATTTCCAGAGATGTATTGAATTAGAAATAATACCCAAGGGCTTATGGTTTTTCAAATGCCCGAATGGCATTAAGACCACTGACTCCTTTTTTGATGAGTTAACAAAGTTTTTCAACAATGCTTGTATCCAGTTTTTAAAATTATTAATTGACAATAAGAAAAAGAAGCTGTCCTCTCTTAAAAACATGACATTATGAAACTCGATGAAGAACTCAGTTCTATGTTGAAGGACTTTGATTCTGATAACTTATATGACCAGCTTTTAAAGGAAGTAGAGACTCATGAGAACGAAGTCATAGAGCATAAGCATAATACATTACTGAGAGATGTGGAAGCCTATGAGAATGGCTCTGTATATATGAACTTTGTACCTGATTCTAGTAACAAAAACGAGAATATTTATCCACATAATGACTCTGGAAACCATAAAAAGACAGGCTGGGTTTGAAAACAGTCTACGAATAGACCGCATTGGGCAAAGGGTCCAACTGACCAATCACGATCTTCTAAATTGGTCACGAGGTTTTCTAGGATGGAGAATCAAGCCACAATCCCTTCTGGTGATGAGAGCGAGGTGAAAGCAGGAGCCTTAGTAGCTGGCAATGAAGCGGCTATTAATTCAGCAGCTGTGAGTTTGAACACAGCAGGAGCATGTTCAAAAGGTGGTTCTTTTTTACCCAAAAAAGAAAATCAAGTTTTAAGGACTCAGCGCATGAAGCAGAGAAGCCTGACAGCATCAGAATCCTCCGACGACAAACAGTAAGACATTTTGGAGATCAGTTTAAGATTGTAAATTTATCTGGAATCACTTTAAGTGATTCTCAGGTTAAATTGTTAGGTTACAGCTTCAATTTTGTGCCTACTAGAAGGGCGGACTTCTCTAGAACTGTTATTAATTTCAAACAGTATGTTCGAAAATTAAACTTGAATTATGTTTTGAAACATGTTGAAGATGATTGTAATGGTTTTTACAAACCTTCTAGTTATACACCTGTACTTAGTCAAACATTGAAAACTTTTGAAGAAGCTTGTTTACAAGACATTGGTCACTATTTTGATAGGGGTGGTAAAAATAAGAAATGGTTTGACAATTAATTAGTTTGGAATGGGCAGTTCTAAATGAGCTTACCTCTAGGAGTGACCTGAGGTATATGAAGAGTGACAAGGGGGGAAATATTGTAGTAATGACTATTGTATAATATACAACATCTATGTTTAAATTATTAAACAACCCTGAGGAATATTTACAAGTAAATGTCAAGGACATTCACAGGGGCTTTCGGTTTATTAACACCTATTTATATGAAGCCCTTATGAATGAAATCATAGACATGAAAATGTACAATTTTTGTCTTGTTGAAAAACCAAGGGTCGGCACACCTTTTGGTATTCCCAAAATTCATAAGTGTTTGTCCAACCCTCCTTTTAGACCAATAGTTAATGCCCCCCATTCCGTTACTGAAGGTTTAGCTCTGTTGATTGATTTTTATCTGAATCCAGTAGTACAGAGTTTGCCCTCTTATCTAAAGGACTCTTGGGACTTATTGGATAAGTTTAGGAATTTTCTTTCAGGTTTTGTTTTTGACAAAGAAAGGTATTTTATTATGACAGCAGACATAGTGGCATTATTTATCTGTATTCCTCATGTACAGGGAGTGGAAGCTGTAAGAGAATTTCTTTCCTCATATTCCAATTTGGAACCCTGTCAAGTAAGTTTAGTTTATAGTTTTTTGGAAATCATTTTAGAGCATAATTATTTCACTTTTGATGGGTGTTTCTTTAAACAAGGTAAGGGTGCTGCGATGGGTTCACCTGCGGCACCATCTTACGCCAGTATAATGGTGGCATTGTGGGAGGCTAATATTCTATCTAAGTTAAAACTGTCCTACAAAATACATTTTTGTGCCAGATTTGTAGACGATCTCCTTTTAATTTTGGAAGGAGACTGTTACACCAGTGAACAGTTTATGGAAGAACTGAATGCTGAATCTGGGTATTTACAGTTTGTGAAAAGTGGCATTGGGGATAGGATTGATTTTTTTGGATGTGAGTTTAGAATGGAGTGATTTAGATAAACAATTTGAGAGTAAAATTTATAGGAAAGACACTTTCACCAATGGTTATTTACATTTTAAAAGCAACCACCCTTATTTCATTAAAAAGAATGTCTCCAAGGGACAGTACATATGGGTTTGCCGTATGACTACCTCCATTGTGGATCTGAATAGTAAATTTCACAAGATTACTTCTATGTTTCTTTACAGGGGTTATGACTTTGAGTATTTAAAGTCCTTACAGGGAGATATTTTGTCGAAAAGAAACCAACTTTATCCACCTATTTTGAAAAGACCTTTTATTAGCAATAATATAAAAGAGTGATGAACATCTAATTTTGGTACGATGTGCAATCTTCATATGACTACAGATAGTGGGGAGATTCGCGGGATTATTCAAAGAAACTGGAGAATAATAGAAGGGAATAATGAGCTAACAAAAATTTTAGGTAGCAAGCCTAACTTCGTTTATAGGAGCAACAACAGTTTAAAGAATGTCTTGGAAAGGTGTTCTTCTAGGAGCAATAGTCCACCCATTTCAAAACAGATGGGAATGTTTAAGTGTGGACACTGCAAGTTTTGCAGGTTTATTTTAAAAGGGCCATTCATTAGTCTACCCCACATGAAATATACCAAGGTTGTGAGTCATTTGACATGTAGTAATGTAGACTTGTAATGAACACTTTCTTCACATTTAGTACTTTTCAGTATGCTACAATGGGTCACAAGATTTAGGCACGCATTTTTAAGGTTTGTTAGAGTTGTAGGAATACTATCTTTTTAACTATATGAATGTTTTTGATTCAAAGTGGATTTTTATTGGATAATTGATTAATTATATGTATAATGAATGTATTTAAGATGTGTTGTTTGAGTTTTACTGTTTTCATTTGTTTTTCTGATGAACTCTCGGTGAGAAGAAAGTGGAAAATTAAATTACTTTTACGCTAAAGCTGTAACTTCCAGTCTTTATTGACCATCAGTACCACTGTTCTAAGTGATTTTTGGACCGTTATAAGCCACAGCCCTGGCTAGAGGCACAGATAAATAACATAAAATGCATGGATCATAATTCATAAGGTTTTGTTATAGCAGAGTGGATGTCAGATACATCACAACTCATCATAAGGACACCAAATAAGTCATATAAAGTCCATTTGAAGACCTACATCATTGTATCATCAGTAATTAAAAACAGATAAAATCATGGCTCATTCAAAAAAATCTAGAGTATCAGTGGCTTGCTAAAAAGAGGAAGTTTAAGTATTTTACACTATTTCAGTGTTACAAACTAGGATATGATGGGGATGCTCATCTATTTTCTGTATAATTGCAACATTTATAAGCAGTGAATAACTGCCTTAACAATCTGCATTCCACATACCCGTGTTTCTTCCTGATGTGAGCAGGGAGTTAACGATGTGTCACAGGGGAGACTTGATTTAAACTCTTTTCATTACACCAGACCAAGTAAGAGTCACTGCAGCATTAACCTTTGGTCCTGTGATCTTAAGGAGTGCAGAGTACGTCAGTTGGCAATATTTAGCTGATCTGACAAGGGGTATAATATTCATGATGGAGAATTTAATATACTAGATGTCTTTTTATAGATAGCAACAATGATGATCAGAGGACTCAGAGAGAGAGTGGAAAAGAGAGAGGGGGAGGGAGTGAGAGCATATTGTAATTTTAACAGTAAAATACTAATAACGACAACTCTACTATCTTATAAAGTGCAACAATTTTCTATGATTAATTTGCTTATCTGGCAGTATAACCTTTTATGATCAAGATTTTTGGGGTTTTAATTGGGATAAAAAGTCAATACACATTTTGTAATGAGAACTCTGCTGCTCCTTTTATGAATTCATCAACTCCTGAGTTATTTCTTTATTTAATCTGTTAAAGTCTTGCTTGGTTTGAATAAAGGGTTACACCCTTGAAACCTAGCCAGCCAGCCAACCCTGCTTTGGATAAAGCAGGATACCTACTCACCCTGAATTTCAAGGATTCAGTTCCACTTTTCTGATTGTTTTTTTTTTTTATTTTACCCCTACATGACCTAATTGGATGATTTTCTTATTAATCCTATTGGCTGTCTCTCTTTACCCCTACATGACCTAATTGGATGATTTTCTTATTAATCCTATTGGCTGTCTCTCACATTGTCAGCTAAGCAACTACTGGTTAATCAGCCGTACTTCCCTGTATATATATATATATATATATATATATGTAGGCGTCTAGGACTGTTGAGCAAAAGCTCGTTTCACTGAAACCAAAATGTGCGAGCACACCTTTGCAAAAGTGCGTTTTCACTGAAAATGCACTTTTGCTAATGTGAGTTCAAAAAAAAAAATGACAGAATGGCTGAATGGCTGTTGCTGAGATCGTCATAGAGTGGGTATAAGGGAATATTCCCTTTTCCCTACTGTAGTGCAATCTCGGAGTGAGAATATAAAAGTAGGTGGGTGTGGGGCCTGTTGGGGGGTGCAGGGTGCATAAACGTGTTTTTTTTTTTTTTTTTTTTCGATTTCAGTTTTGTTGAAACGTGTCATCAGTAATTAGTCCTAGATCCATATATATATATATATATATATATATATATATATATATATATTATATAAATATATATATATATATATATTTTATATAAATATATATATATATATATATATATATATATATATATATTTATATATATATATATATATATATATATATATATATATATATATATTTATATATACATATATATATATATATATATATATATATATATATATATGGTTACCTATCAAAACATCTACTCTTCATAACATCTATACTCAAAACATCAAGACTATAACATCTAAACTTCATAAAATCTAAAACTCATAACATCAAATCTCAAAACATTGAAAACTACAAAGCAACTATAAATAATATCCCATGCACTGTTTAGTACGTTTCTGCAGGGGGGCAAGCCCCCCATGCACCCCCCCATGTGGGGCCTCCACCCCCTCTACACCACCTGTAAATTAAATATACCAACTCCGAGATCACACTACAGTGGGGTTAGGAAATTAACTTGTTCCCCCACTGTAGTACGATCTTGAAGTTGGTATAGTTAATTTATGGGGGTGTGGGGGCGGAGCCCTTCACTTGGGGGGTGCAGGGGGGCTTGCCCCCCTTCAAAAATGTAGTAAACAGTGTGTGGGATGTTATTTATAGTTGCTTTTTAGTTTTCAATGTTTTGAGATTCGATGTTATGACTTTTAGATATTTTGAAGTTTAGATGTTATGGTCTTGATGTTTTGAGTTTAGATGTTATGAAGAGTAAATGTTTTGATAGGTAACTATATATATATATATATATATATATATGGGTCTACTTTCATAGACCGAACGTACGAATCACCGACACACATTTTCCCCACCCCAAACAACCGACAACACACCACACCGACAACTCAACATACTGAACACCAAAACACCGACACAAAAAACGCCAAATACACATTGCACACAACAACATATCCACTAACCTTAACCTAAACCCTAACCCTAACGTCCGACACTACCGACACTTACCCAACCAAGACCCTAACCCTAACTCACTTAACACACCCTAAACCCCAACACCGTCACTATCGCACCCTCACCCTACCTGCACCCTAACCCTAACTCACTTAACACACCCTAAAACATTCAGCCCATCACTATCGCACTCACTCCACCCGCATTCTAACCCTAACACACTTAACACTACCCTACACAGCTCTACGTCACTTCCACACACTTACCTCACCGGAACCCTTAGTCCGACACCACCGCACACTCACATTTTCCACACACTATCCTAAAATCCCTCAGTATCGTACACTTACCTGTCCGCTCCCCAATACTACATCTGTCACTTTCGCACACTTACCAGTATCGCTCACACGCTGCCGTTGTCGGTCTCACAGCCGTCGGGATATCGCGTTTTCGGTAACCTACCTGTTCGGTCGTTCCGTCTCGGTCTTCCGGGTGTCGGTATAGTGGCGCTTCGGTCTATGAAAGTAGACCCATATATATATATATATATATATATATATATATATATATATATATATATATATACATACATTTTTTTATATACACACACATATATATAGTGATTTGTGGTCTCAAAATAACAAGACTAAGGTCATTTACAAAGAATGATAACTATTAATCATTAGCATAGATGATGATTGGTAGTCTGGAAAGGGCAAGATCAAGGTCATTTACAAAGAGTGAGAATTATATGGGCCCCAAGGTGACTCTTGAATAGTCCCTGGTTTAAATGAGACAGTATCCAGGCTTACTTATACACATACCATGTGAAACATTCTTTCTATGTGGTATATTTAACTGTCTTAAAAGAACTTCATTCATTTGGAATCTTTTGACTTTCCTAAAAGCAGAGAGCAGTCTGCATACTCTGAAACCTTTTCATATAAACAGTTGTACTGCCTGTTAACAGGCTTTTTCCATATTGGTGTAAATAGCATCTGTATGGCAATTACTGGTCATGCTGTGTATGTGATAGTAGACCATACTTGTTGACATGCTCTGTCACCTGACTGTAGAGTATTTTTTCAAGCAACTGTTCTAGAGACAGAAATTAAATACATAGCATTAAACCTGAGGAGAATTTGTATAAGAAAGTTTGGATAAATGCAGAATCTTGGCACACTTTAAAGCTGACAGTACTGCCTCTGTGGTCAGAAAAAGACTGTAGAAATCAGCCAGAAATGTAGAAAGTGAAGAAGCAGCCATCTTATAAAGGTAGCTGCAGCAAAACTAACTTGGGATTAAACTTAAGCTTCACCTTATCCAAAAACATGTTCTTGTAGTAACCACTTCACAGTAGAATGGGGGATTTATAGGTAAATCTCTATGACATATGGCAGAATGCTGATGTTTAAAGATGTTGTTAAATTCACTAAGGACCTCAGTTCCATTAATATGATTATTGGTTATGTTAGCAAAATGTAATGCTACCGAAACTATTGATATTAACATGAATTATACAGTATAATGTAACATTCCACGGACAAGATAGGATCATCTATCATGACAATGTGCAACATATGACAGTACGGTCAGAGCCCTTGTCCAATGTTGAGGAATTTGGCACACTGTCTACCACAGTCATGAGCAACAGTGATTCATAAAATATTTTGCTCACTGCTCATGACGGTAGATAACAGTCAGTGTTAAAATACATGACTAATGGGATTCACTGCTGCAGGTGCTCCCATTTGTAAGCGTGGAACAGAATGGTGGTGGAAGAGGGTGCAATTGTGTTAGCAAGTTAGACTGCATCATACACTATGTGGTTGTGCTAGCTTTATATTATTGTACAACAGTAGCTTTTTAATTCATTATTTTTAACATTTAAATATTATGTTTTTGTTCAACAAAGTAGTTCAGATTAGTGCATCTTATATAAGGAAGATATGGACATCACTTAAAAAATGCAGTTTGTATTTGGGTCTATATCACTTCAACGAAGTGGCAGTTAATCAAAATCTGCTGATGTGGGGGCTGCACCCCTCACATTCCCCACTAATTATATTTATATGCGTACCAACTCTGAGGTCGCACTACAGTGGGAAAAGGGCAAATTTCCTGATCGTCACTGTACAGTGATCTCAGTACGAATAGTTCAATAAACAGCATGTTCGATATAAGTGAACTGAAAATGCCGTTTGCTGAACTGAATTTTCGCTGAAGTGATATAGACCCCTGTATTTCAAGGTTCTTGCCACATATCATATGTGCTCAAAGCCATCCTGTACACAGCTGCTTCAAGCAGTATGTATCATGGATTTCGAAGGTTTCATTCATTTTCATAAACCTGGTAGGTTCATAGGATGGTACTAAGCTATCGGCTCTAGGGCCTGTACAAGCTTAGCCATAACAATTCCCTGGATATTTCTTCCCACAATATTTATTTCCTTGTATGTGGTGGAGTAGCCTTACTTGCTTCGCAATTCATTCCCTTTTATGATTCATGTAAGGGTCTGAATGTGTTTTGAGGGACATACCAGGCCTATATGACTTTATACCCTGTTTATAAATTATCAACTTCCTTTACTTTTAAATACATCTTATAACATATGTAGATACATCTTATAACATATGCAGCACTTTAAATCACTTCATCTAGCACTAAATAACACTTCATTTTCAGATATACTTGAAAATATAAAAAGAGTTAAATGATACACAAAATAGAAACAAGAAAGAAAACACAAAAGGGGAAACATATTTGAGATGCTTGAGGGATAGAAATAACAAAATGGTCAATTGTCGAGGGATCAGTTGCTAGTGAGCTCTCCTGCTCAGCTGGTGAACCTGGGAATATTGAGGCAATGTTACAATTGCCTCATGTACACAGACAACCCTCTCCTTCTCCCACAAAACACAAATACATGCGAGAGATGCAACTATACAGCCAAACTGGAGGCTGAGCTCTCTCAACATAGGACTGGCAAGACCAGACAGGAGGAGAAGGTAACCACACACACCACATACCCAGTCTCACATAGTACTATCACAACTTCAAATCATACACATAAACACACAAAGACATACTCAGAGGCTCTGATCAAAAATCTACCAAAACAGCAGAGGCCACCAAAGCAGACACCCAAACAACTACCACCTCAGGACACAAGACATGCAACACATAGACCACACAGTCAGTGTGCCAAACAGTCACAGCCCTTAAGGCCAAACACAATGCCAGACACACTAGTCATTGGTGACTCCATAGTCAGACACACTGACGTCCCGCTCACCAGATTGAGTAAGGAGAAGGTCACAGTAAGCTGCCTGTTGGGCGCTAGAATCCGCCACATAACGCAAGCACTCAGGTCTCTCAACAGCAGGTACAAGTACGACTCAGTCATTGCCCACGCTGGTGTAAACGACCTGAGACGTACCTCCTTGGACTACATGAAAAGAGACATTGAGGAGCTCTCTGATTATGTAGCCCAGGCAGGTATGACCCTGACCTTGAGCAGTATCCTACCTTCACCAAGAATGATGCCACAATACAGAGATAAGATGATCAGCTTTAATAATTGGCTTAAACTCTGGCTCATTCAAAGGGGATCCAATGTCTGTCTGCCTGGGATGACATGCTGGACAAGCCATGCTGCTTCGCAAGGGACGGCTTGCACCTGTCACCCCTGGGCTTCTGGATATTGGCAAAGGCTCTTGCCACCCCTATAGTGCCTTTTTTAGGCAAGGCTCAAATTCTAAACCTACCACCCTAGAACACAAAAAAGGAAAAAAAACTAAGGGTAATGCTGCTCAATGTCAGAAGTCTCAACCTCAAGATGCACGCACTCGAGGCCCTTCTCAGTATGGAGAACATCGATGTCTGTGCTGTGACTGAAACCTGGTTCAAGGCTCCTGAGAGCACCCCAGCACTATCAGGTTTTACCTCATATCATGCGTTCCGGCCCCAAAAAACGGACAACACCAAGAAAGGAGGGGGGGTGTCCATATTCATCAAGGACACCCACACCTCAAGGTTGGTGGCAATGCACGATGCATCGGAGACCATCCAGGTGCAATTAACCATAGGCAAGACTGCTCTGCAATTTGTAGCATGTTACAGGCCACCCTCTCAAACTCAGGAACCTCACATAGCTTTCCTGAAAACACAGGCTATCTCCAAACACCATCATACTAGGTGACTTCAACTACCCTAATATAGACTGGGATCATTACTCAAGCCCAAACACTCTAGCCCAAAGGTTCCTGGAGTTCATAAACTCAAATGCCATGGAACAACTAGTCACCATCCCCACAAGAGGTGAAAACATACTTGATCTCATCATCACGAACATGGGATCACAATGTTCAACACCGGAAGTATACCCCTCACTGGTGAGATCAGATCATAAACTAATCTCACTGGAGGTCCTCATACCGCCCCCACCTGAGATAAAAAAGACCACAGTGAAGAACTTCTCAAAAGCCGACTTCACACTTCTAAAGACTAGTGTGGTCTCCTTTAAGGCCCCCGAGCCGGCGGAAAACATTACTCAAGCCGCTGAATCACTTACAAATGCCTTCTACCAGCACCTACAGGACTGCATGGATCAGGCAATCCCAAACAAAACAAAGACTCTTTGTACCAAAGGCAAGCGTCCAGTCTGGTGGACCCCAGCCATAAACAAGCTCTACAACAAAAGGAGGAAGCTACTACAACATAGAGCAAAATCCTTAAAAGGTAAGACACCTTTGATCATTATAAGTAAAAAACTAACAGCCCTCATAAAATCATCCCAGGCAAATTTTGATAGAAAAATCGCTAAGGACTCAAAAGACAATCATAAGGCCTTCTTTAGCTATGTTAGAAACCTGGGAGGAAACTCCCAGATATGCTCAGAATTAGCTCAAAATGATGTGAAAATTACTGAACCTACAGACATTGCCAACATACTGGCTGACAGGTTCAGTGCAAACTTCTCCCCCCCCAAAAGGAGAGATATCTATACCAGAGGATTGTAGCCCCCCAAACATCTCTAATGCCCAGGTGAGAACTGCTCTCTCCAAGGCGAAAAACACAGCCTCCATGGGACCAGATGGTGTCCCCGGCTGTGTGCTCCACGAACTCAATGAGGAATTAAACCCGCAGTTAGGACAGCTGTTTAATCTTAGCCTCACCTCAGGATACGTACCCAAGGAGTGGCGCACGGCAACTGTGGTCCCACTTCACAAAGGCGGTGCCTCCACCGACCCCTGAAATTACCGTCCCATCAGCTTGACAAGCCTGATCTGCAAAGCTATGGAGAGGATCATAATGGAACTCATAAATAAAGACATAGGGAACTTGCAGACTTTGGATCCAACCCAGTTTGGCTTTGTCAAAGGCAGATCATGCCTTTTAAACTTGGTTGACTTTTTTGAAACAGTCACCAAGGCCATTGATGAGGGAAAGGCAGTCCATACAGCCTACCTCGACCTGGCAAAGGCTTTCGACACAATACCCCACTCAGGTATCATTGAAAAACTCATCAGCTTAAATGTAAACCCATACATCACAAGATGGGTTGCAAACTGGCTAAGTGACAGAACCCACAGGGTCAGAGTTGCTGGCGCCATGTCAGACTCAAAGTCTGTCACAAGTGGTGTCCCACAGGGCTCAGTCCTGGGCCCACTCTTGTTCGGAATCTACTTTTCAGAAGTACAAGCAAACACAGGAGGGTTATGGCTGACAAAGTTTGCAGATGACTGCAAACTGGGCGCCATAGTCGAGAACACATCTGACACAGATATCCTTCAGAAGGGTCTCACAGAAATGGATAACTGGTGCCAGAGCCATGGCCTAAAGTTAAACGCCAAGAAATGCATAGTCATACCCTTCGGGAAAAACAAGGTTACCCCTAGCTACCATATAGGTGACAATCCACTGAGCACAAAAGAGGTTATCAGGGATCTGGGGACCCAGGTTGACAGTAACCTTTCATTTGACACTCACGTTGCTAAAGTAGTTAGGAAGACCTTCTACATTGCCCACCTGATCATGAAGGGATTCACATCTAGATCAAGGGAGGTCATCGTCCCCCTGTACTCATCACTCATCAGACCAATGATTGAGTACAATGCCCCATTCGGAATGTATCTGACCCGACACCTGCAGCAGCTGGAAAGGCCCCAAAAGTTCCTCACCAAAAGGATAAAGGGTCTCAAAAATATGTCTTATGCTGCCCGACTGAAAGAACTCCAGCTCTATTCAGTCGCTTACCGCTTACTCAGAGGTGACCTGTGCCTGACATACAAGGCCATGTCAAACCCAGATTTGATGAACATGCTTCACCTCAAAAAATCTAGATCCCTCAGAACTACAAGGCGGGAGACTTAAACCTTGACACGTTTATTAATAGGACGTGCTGGAGGGACAGATTCATCACCCAGAGACTCCCTATGCTGTGGAACAAAATCCCGGTACATGTGAGGCAGAGCACCTCGCTGGCCTTGTTCAAAAGAAATCTTGACCAATGGATGGGAGATCGCAGATATACCCTAGGGATTACCTCAGTGTCACTGCTTGACAGAGGCACAGCAAAATAATGGGCATAGTTTGCTTCAAACTAAAGGGGTGGCGAAAGCCACAAAACTCTGGGCTAGGCTTATAAATGCCCTTGGGCAGATAGCCTAGTATGAACCTATGAACCTATGAACCTATAAATCACCTGGCAGTTGTGCTCTCATATTAATAAGACCATGTACAATTGGACCAAACTCTACAAATTTAGAAGGTGCAAGTTTGTATAGTGCCATACAATAATTGAAATGGTGTGTAAGTAGTGTTTGCAAGACTAACAGTATTCAAGGCAAAATGATAGCTCTAAATTTTCACATGATGCAAAATGTTCAAACTACTCTAAGGACAATAACAGTACGCAGGATGAGCAGGAAAGGTATACAAACTGTGATTAATCAGTACAGTTTCACTTGTTACTTAGCTAGACTAAGGAAAAATGTCAGGTCAGTAACACAAAACACGATCAAGGGTACAATAAAAGTGAATGTGATTAAACTGGGGAGCAGAAGAGAAAGATCAAACAGTGGGTACATTAGTGGACACTCATGTTTCTTTAAGGGAATGGGAATCTCATCTGGGGAACAAGAGCACTGACCAGTATCCATCATAAAATCAAAGCTGCAGCACAGATCAGGACAAATCTGCATAGTTACACAATAGATAAAATAACTTTTTTTTGCATAGCAGCGAACAATATTAGTTTAGCAAATAGACAGAAAACTTAGAATTGAGTTAGCCTGCTTACAAATACACAAAGGCCCCTTTTTTCCTTAAAGGAAAACTTCACTTTGAAACTCTAAATATGTTTTTTTAGTGTATTTTTGTTATTCTCTGTTACTGTTATTCTCTTCATACACACACACACACACACACACACACACACACAGTCCACAGACACTTAAGTTTTAATCTTGGACTTTTCATGGTGTAGTGCCATCTTAGTTAAGTGGTCTGACAGTGCATTTATGTTGTGTATTATAAGTGAGACAAGGTTTTCCAGTTTTTCCTTTTAGCAGAGTTTATTTTTTTTTTGTTAGATAAGGATATGTTGCATCTATTTTATAAGGCAGTTGTCTGACTTCTTTCTTTCTTTTTCTTTCCTTATTTGCAGTGACAGTTGATCATGCCATCAAAAAAACTTGCTTCTTTCTTTTGACCCTTACCTTGTGTCATCTTTTTTGTCCTTTTTTTTACTGGGAAACATAGATTCAGGAATGTACAAGTCAGTCTTTTGAACTTTGCATGGGAGTGAAACCTGTAAGTTTATAGTTGAATTCAAAGGTTAAAACCTACCTTACAATCACTATGCAGTGAAACTTCATTCCGGCATCTTCTCGCTTAATATAATCAACTCCAAAGCTGCTGTACTTCAGGGAAAGGGGAATTTCTGTGCAGTTACCTCTTTCGAACAGAGTACAATTTTGCACTAAGTTGCAGCCACGAAAGTATCTATTGCAGCCAGAGTAAACTACCTGAAAGAAGCATATTTACTTAAAAAAGTGCTCCTTCACTTTTAACTAGGAGATGTAATAATATATAAAGTTATTTTATACTGGGACCACAGAATTTTAACTATAATGAGTAGAGAATGTGAAGTAATACATGTCACCTGGCATACTACAGTTAAGGCTGCAAAAGAACTGTGTTTCTAATGACAGATTCTTGCCATATTTGAACTACTGGAGAATTTAAATTTGGTGGGTGATAATCTCAAACTCTAGTTACTGCGGTGCCCACAGAGTCTCAGAGACCACAGGCCATGGCTAGGAGACAAGCCAGTGCATAACTAACAACCACTGTCCATATTTAGATTAGCACTGGAAACATTGTGTGGGGTCAGAGTCTCTGTTTATAAGCTCCCAGCAGTCAGAACACATTGCCTAGAAATGTTCCAATCCAACAGGCAATTAAAGATGCATGTTACCACCAAGAAAGATGTTCCTACTCAAAATGCATTGTATAAATAGGACGTACAGGAAATCTTATTAGCATTCCTGAACATGTTGCAGGAACATATTTCACTGCAAGAGTTACTGGCA
Source organism: Protopterus annectens (assembly GCF_019279795.1). Taxonomy (NCBI): domain Eukaryota; kingdom Metazoa; phylum Chordata; order Ceratodontiformes; family Protopteridae; genus Protopterus; species Protopterus annectens. The sequence goes on along the minus strand of NC_056739.1, from coordinate 1,085,185,298 downwards.
TAAATAATCAGTTCCGATATTACAGATGATGATTGAATGCCTGTCCAACTAAATTATTGTTCTAAGGAGTAATTGGTAACAGTCAATGAAGCAACTGTTAATCCTGCATAACCTATTGAGTATTTTACTGTTTACTGAAATATATTCTAATCACAGGAACCTACTGGCCAAAATAACATTTAATATTTGGATTCTTTTAACTAAATCACCCAATTTATAGTTCAAACAACCTTTCGGCAAATTAAAAGCTGTTAATTAGACATCCCTGCAGGGTACTCACAGTCTGTGTAAATTGAGCTGTATCATCTGGCTTATGATTGTCTAAAACATACAGCAATTACTCAAGTGCTGAAAAGAAGTGAATGGCAAGGAGTTGTATTCTTTTTTTTCTCCTATATTGAATATACTAGACTACCAAGGCTGTATTTATTTGGCAGTATACGCACACAGTCATAAAAAGGAAGCTTTACTGCAGCCAAAAAGCTTACATCTTTTAGCGGACTGTGTAAAATAGAGACAGACTACCGACATTCCACCACGGGTATTTCATTTCATGTCCTGAAGGCAGTCTTAAAGGGAACAGATTGGGAAACAGTCTTCCAAGTTCCAACTGATTACTTGAAATCCTCTTTCAATCAGTGGGGTGAATGCTGGAAAATCTGGCCTGGATTAAGAAGAGTGATCTAGAAGTTAGACATGTCATAAGAATCAAAAGGTTATTTTGCGGGTATACATTTAAATAAGTTACAATTGAACAGTACCATCATCTTACGGCTTTAAGAACTCTGTAAAACCAGTGAAAACCTTTAGCTGTCTTTTTTAGTTTTGATTGTTCCTTAACTACTCACTTCCACAGTGTTGTTTTTCCACATTTTGAAAACTCTTTAGTGTTTTTTTTTTTTCAAATTAAAAACATTTCAAGCAGCATTTCTTGTCAGCATCAGCCAGACCTGGCTCTCATATGTACTCCCCATGGTTTCACTTTACTAGTTGCCATATGAAGTTAATAAGCTTCATTTATAATTGTGCAAGTTATTTATTTTTGGTTACAGCAAATTCATTCCTAAAGAATGAGTCTTTAAATAGAGAGACTAGCGATGAGATATATAGTCTGAATCATCACAAAACTTGAGACTTTTTTTCAGTAATTTAGCTTTGGGATGGTGGACTAATGCCTGTATGAGTCTGGGGAAAATAACTGCCACTAAAGCAGAAGCCAAGATGTAATTTAACATATAATAGGGCTGTACAAGTCTGAATTATAATGTCTTTGGTGCAATCAGCACATTTTTGCAAAAAAAGGAAGAGTTAAGTTTGCTTTTATTTATTTATTTATGGTGTGGCTATTGCAACATGTAACACATAAAAGTAGAATCTCTTAGAAAAAAATGTTTCAGATAAGCTATGTCTTTTTTAAACAAATATTTTTGAAGAAAAGTATAAAAGTTTCACTATTTTGAGGTAATGCACTTACTGAAATTAATGCAAGAATTAGCAGAATACATCTGTGGCTTGTTAACAAGAGAAAATGTGTGACTTTGGGGGTGAACCTACCTGTATTTATCCAGTTTTGTAATAGCTCAGCACTGTCATTCTTCAGGAAATCTAATTATACATTTGTTTATTGCTTTGTCTTTGTTAAGCAGGCAAGTGAACTGGAGAGTAGATGTTTATCTTTATGCTTGATATGGGGAAGTTATTAAACAAAGAAACATACAGTATAAAAACTGGCATAGAAAATAAACAGAGACGCTGACAGCAGGTCAAAACATATGGCCTATCTAGTAAGCCCTTTACTGTTTAGTAATTTGTGGATCTGTGACAACTAACAAACTACCTCCCACTGCATGTTCCACTGGGAGATTATATCTGTTGCTGAGTTACATGTCAGGTATTGAAACATTTTCCCCTTTAGTAAGACTATTCAATGTGTCTGTTGCTCATACCATGAAATAATACTTCATTCATTCATCTTTTACTTGCTTAATATAGTTCAGGGTTGTGATGGAGCAGGACTCTATCATGGAACTCAATGGATGTCAGGCAATGAAATTATTCTTCACTGCATGGCAACCCAATGCAGGATGCATATGTACATATACATAACCACGGTGTTACACATACACACGGACACACACACACACACACACTCACACACACACACACACACACACACACACACACACACACACACACACACACACACACACACACACACACACACATATACTCATACACACACACTCTCACACACACACACACACACACACACACACACACACACACACACTGTCACACACACACACACACACACACACACACACACACACACACACACACACACACACACACACACACACACACACACACACACACACTCAGAGGAACATAAAAACAATATTAAGAAAGTGATCATGAAGACCATACAATGCCTAGCCATATGCACCTTTAAGCAGACACACTTAAAAGTTCTTGCCACCCTTTTCAATCATTTAATAGCACTCACCTCCCAAATTGAGTAGGACCATAGATGATGACCCTGGTGTATATTTGTGTCTACCATCCAGTCATTAAGTCTAGCCTTAATGGTATCTAAAGTAGTACTTTGTTTAACTTGTACTAGTAACTCATTCCATAGGCTGGGAATATGCTGAGTTAGGAGCAAGGCTTATTTAGTTAGTGGTGGAGAATTAGGTCCCTAATACAACACCGGTCATCTCGGATCAGCTGGCAAGCTTCTAATTATAAGGAGAGTTGTGCAAGTCTAGTACAATAGTCGAAGGATTTATGGCTTTTCATTTTCTTGGTTAGAATTCTTTGGAACCTTTCCAGATAAGCGATGTGCTCAGATTTGTACATACCAAAGGGAATATTGTATTTGATGATGGATCTGATAAGGGACTAGTACAGTGTTATGATGACTTACTTTGATATTGAAAATATTCCATTGGAAATTTACTGGGCCAAGTAAATGGATTTTGTGACTATGGTGGAAGCATGATGACTGAATGAGAGAGGGTTGTCCACATGAAGTCCTGAGGTCTGTTAGTGACCATGTCTGTCTGAAGAGGAGTACTGTTTATCACAGTTGAGGTGAGTGCAGCTTTTTTTGTTAAATGGTCGTGCTGTGTACTTTTTTGCATTTAGCTTAAGATTGTTTTTGGCACACTAGATATGTGCATATTCCATCCTATGCTGGAGCTGTTTAGTATAAGCAGGTGAATGGATAACAGCGGCCGAGCATTGATCCTTGAGGTTTCCAACTAGTTAAAAGTTTATGTTCAGAAAGGTTAACAGAAACTTTCATAACTTGAAATCTGTCGTATAGCTAATTTGCAATCCCAGGAACAACATTGGGGTTTACATTGTCTGTCTAATTTTTCAATAATACCACTTTGGGGGACAGTGTCAAAAGCATGCCCAGGTCAAGAGCAGCAGCATCCATAGACTGACCACTGCACATTTTCTTAAAAACTTATTACGTTCAGGACTCAGGGCTTGTCCTTCACAGACCCAAACTGATTGGCAACTATATCAGTTATATGTTCCATGGATTTTCATATAAGACTGGTGAGGCTGATGGGCCTATAATTATCTGGGTTTGTAGAGGGGCAGTTTTTGTGTGTAGAGTTGTCCCAGTGGCTGTTCTCCAGTTATCAGGTACAGACCCTGCAATAGGCAGAGGTTGAACAGTTAAGCAGGGGCTTGGCACTGATAAGAATGCAGCCTGGTATGCTGTCTGGTTCCATGGAAATCTTATTTTTATGTTTTGTCAAGGATTTTAAGACTTATCTCAAAGTGATTTTATGGACAGAGAGACACACAAATGCATACACATAGCGCACACGCACACTCTCACACACACACGCACACACACACACACACACACATACACACACACACACACACACACACACACACACACACACACACACACACACACACACACACACACACACACACACACGTGGGAAGTTTGATGGTTCCACCTTTTCAAAATGTCTTTGAGATATGACAGAAAATTTAAGCACCCACTAAAAGCAATGCAGAGATTGAGAGGGTATTCAGACTCTGCAGAGAAGGTCCCCCCTCTCCCAAAATGAGAATGACACAGGACAACCTAATATATATATATATATATATATATATATATACACATACATACACACACACACACACACACACACACATATATATATATATATATGTATATATATATATATATATATATATAAATAAATATATATAAATGTGTGTGTGTATGTATATATTAAGCTATGGTAGCACCTGTCATATGAAGTTTTTGGTGTAGACTTTGTAACATTTTAAATGCCTTTTTCTACTTTGAAGTGTATCCTGCTTATGTCATGATTTACAGATTGTTAGTACTGTAAATGGTTTCTCAACAGCTCTCTATACAAAGGTTTATACCATCTTTTTTTCATTTTTACTAATATTGTATTTCCCAATAGTCTTATTCACTTTTATACTTCCTATGCAAATTGTTAGCCATATTTAAGGTCATACAAATTGCATATTTCCAGATCAGTTTTTAGGTATTATTATTAGTACTTCATTATATAGTGGTCCCTTGGTACTCCTCGGCCTCAAAACTTGTTGAATTTTGTATTTGTCGCATTTGACTAGAAAAAATCATCTTGGTGCTTGTCATTTCCTTGGTATTCGTCACACTATCTAGAACAGGTCCGTTGTACACTTTCTTGTGTTTTCTTGCTATTCTTTGTGCAAATAACTACAGTACTGAACAATCATGGGTCCTAAGAAGGCTAGTGATAACAGCAACAGAAAATTAGTTAGAACCATGATAGAGCAGAAAAAAGAAATAAAGAAATTTGAGAGTGGTATTCGCATGTCTGATCTCACTTTACAGTACCGAATGCCAAGAACAACCATTTCCACTATCATGAAAAATAGAGGCCATCAAAGCAGCTGATGTTGCTAAAGGAGTGAAAGCTGTGACAAAACAAACATCACAGACACTAGAGGAAGTGGAAAATTGTTGTTGATTTGGGTAAATAAAAAAACAGTTAGTTGGTGACAGTATTGCACAGGCCATTATTTGTGAAAAAGCAAGTGTTGCATGCTGATCTGTTGAAAAACAAGCCTGGGATGTGTGCTGATACTAGTGAAGTGTTTAAAGCCAGTCATGGGTGGTGTGAAAGCTTTAAAATGAGAAATTGCATACATACTGTGGTACGACATGGAGAGGCAGCCAGTGCCAACAAAGAAGCTGCTGATGGATTTGTTAAGGAGTTTAAGAAGTATGTACAGGCTGATGGTTTTATTCCTCAACAAGTGTTCAGTTGTGATGAGACAGGTTTGTTCTGCAAAAAAATGCCCAATAGGACCTACACCACTCAAGGGGAAAAGGCATTACCAGGGTACAAGCCACTGAAGGACAGGCTAGCTCTGTTGTTCTGTGGGAATGCAAGTGTGGATTTAAAACTTAAGCCTCTGCTAGTCTACCACAGTGAAAACTCATGACATTTTAAGAAAAATAATGTGACAAAAATCAAGTTACATGTGATGTGGAGGGCTAATAGTAAAGCTTAGGTCACCAGGCATTTCTTTACTGAATGGATGAACAAAATATTTGGCCCACCTGTGAAAAAATATTTACTGGAGAAAGATTTGCCTCCGAAGGCTCTGCTTGTTTTGGACAATGCTCCTACTCACCCTCCAGGCTTGGAAGACAGCTTGTTGGAGGAGTTTAACTTCATCACTGTGAGGTTCTTGCCCCATAACACAACTCCTCTGATCCAGCACATGGACCAGCAGGTCATCTCTAATTTTAAACAACTGTACACAAAAGCACTTTTCCATGGGTGCTTTGAAGTGACATCAGATACAGAGCTGACCTTGAGAGAATGCTGTCAAATCATTTTGATATCCTCTACTGCCTAAATCTTATTGATAAGGCCTGGGGGGAAATCCCTCACAGGACCCTGAACTCTGTCTGGAAGAAACTGTGGCCAGACGCTGTAACTCAAGGGACTTTGAAGGCTTTAAGACTGAGTCTAGGCCTACAGGTATTGTGGAGGAAATTGTGACTCTAGGGCAGTCCATGGGTCTGGAGGTCAATGCTGATGTAGAGGAGTTAGTTGAGGAGCATAAAGAAGAGCTCAGCACAAAGGACCTACAGGAGCTTCAGAGGGAGCAGCAACAGACAGTGACTGAGGAACTATCTTCAGGTGAGGAAGAGGTAAGGAGAATGTCCTCTGTTCATTAATCAAGGAATTGTGTGCAAAATGGGTGGAAGTGCAAAATTTTGTGGAAAAAATATCACCCTGACAATACTCTAACAAGCTGCACTTTAGAGGCATCTTGAAGCGCAGGCAAAAACAAGCACATTGGATAGGTTTGTAGTGAAAATTAAACCTGGTGATGCTCAAGCATGGTTCAGTGGTGATAAGAGACAGAAAACAGAAAGAGAAAGAACCCCTGAAGGGCAGTTGGCCGAAGTTTTTTATGGAAGGGGACAACTTGTTTGGTACTCATCATTTCTGCCGCTCAACGTGCCTTCTGGAATGAATTAATGATGAGTACCAAGGTACCTCTGTACACTGTGTGCTTTTCTCTTTTTTTTTTTCCTACGCAAGCATATTATTTTGTACTTATATGCACTAAATTTACTCTTTTATGCTTTTGGCAATTCACCAAACTTTGTCTTGTATTCCACTTCAGCATGCATATCACCTGTTTTGCAGTCTACACAGGAGAATACATTTCCATCAAGCTCTCCTGAAATGCCATCTACAAAACATTCATTGCTGAACTTGTGATGCTTGGCTAGTAACACTGTATTCACCACGACCTTCTGTTTCCTGTTACTCAACCAATCAGTTTCCCAGGTCACCACTCTGTTTAAAAAGAGACTGCATCAGATACTCTGCTAAACTAAGTAGGCTGCATCCACATTTTTTTCATGGGCCACTACTTTTGTGAAACCATACTCCCTTTTGCCTTGAGCCATGTTTGTAGATGCTCAGCAGTTTTCTTCCTTTCTACACCTTTGCTTTGCAACATTGTTTGTGATGTGTAATTCAGTTTTCCATTGTTTTGTCCTTAGGTACATTGGTATGGGATTTACTGAAAGTATGGAAGGCTGGTTTTGTGTCTTGCAAATTTGTTACATATTCAAGATCTATTCTCTATCAGAATCACATGAGGCGTAGGTAATACAGTCTCAGCTCTGGCATACATTGTGCGGTAAAATTACAGTAGTCGCTTTATTTTTTAAAATAGTATGACAGCACTTAAAAAGGAGATGAGAGTCAGTGTTTTTACATGTCATTCATAAAAAGTTTGATTTTCCACAAATGAAATCACCAAAGCAGCTTCCAAAATAATGTGCATCTTTCACCAAATACTGACACACACTTATACAATTCCCTATGACTACTGATTAGCAAGACCTCGTGACAGTCAGTATTCACCTAGTACTCTCACTGATTGCAGAATATAATCTGATCTGCCTGACTTTGTGAATGGGCTTAGATATGATTACAAACACTGTACTGATTTCTTCCAGTCTCTCTTTTACAATAAGTAACCAATCAAATCAGTGTAACTGAAAGACCTGAAGCTTCACAGGAAATAGATAGCCAGTGAGTCTATTCAAACTAGACTGCTTTCAATGTAGCTAGCCGTCCTAGGGAAAGATGGTCAGAGCTCAGTCTGGCTGAGTTTCTTTTTCCAGTATCCTGTTTCACTAAATAATTCAGCAGAGAACAAAACTTAATAAATGTGCTGGAATCTGAGGTAGAACATGCAGAATTCAGAGTTATCTGAACTGTTTAGTGTTCCAGTTTGTTAATTTGGCACATAATGCTAACTAGTACACAGTTCACTGTATAACACTATTGTGATTATGGAATTAGTATATAATGCTAAGGTGGTGTGGAGGTCAAGCCCCCTCCCCCGAAAGTGCATTGTATGACATATAGTTTTGTTTCTTAGTGGTCTTCTGTATTATAAATTAATTTCTAAGAACTCTATCTGTGGTGTTGTTTAAAGTAATTCAGAATAAATATGTGGTTAGGGTAGCAAAATGACTGTAACTGTGTAAACTGCACACAGTTTTGTTCTTTTAAGGGTTTATGTTGGTTTTTAAGTTTCATGATCTCATACTGGTTGCATTTATGATTATAGGGTTTCATCTTGTCAGCTTCATTTTTGCAGTTTCTGAATATTTGCCACTTGGTTTCAGGACAAAAATCCGGTGTACAGTTGGGGGTATAACAAATATGAAGACCCCAGCTGTGATCTCAGATTGAAAAAAAATATTCTCTTACCACAAACACTGCACATTTTGAAATTTGCTTGCAACATGATCACGGCCTGCACCTCTCAACATGCCCTTATGACAGAGACCTCAGGTGAGGTTCTAACAGCAACCATACAGGAACAAAACATGAGGACAGCCATTTTGAATAATGTTATAGTTGGCAAACAGCCTGCCAGGGAAGTAAGATGGGTAAGACAATACAATACAATGGAAAATGTATTACTGATGGAAAGAAGTACATTATTGTGCCTCTTTACTGACAGTCAGAACCTTTATTTTGAGTTCTTTGTGCATCTTGGAGATTCTCCATTAATGCAAAGACATAGAAAATATACAGGCAGCATGAAACAGGGACAGTAAAATGACAGAATATCACAGTTAGGACCCACTTATAGAGAAAGACAACTGCATCTCAGTATAGATTAAATACTGGAAAAGACAGATAAGCAGAATCATGTCCCAGATCCTCAAGAAATCTCATGTAAGTTTTGGATGGTAGTATCTTTCAAAATATTGTAGCTCTAAGAACAGGGAAGCATGTTTTTTTTTTCAAAATCAGAGGTCAACTCAGCCCTAGTGTGAGGAAGTATTATTTATTACACAGAAGCAGTAGTGAATCAACAGAAGAATCTTCTAGAGAATGTTTTGGTTTACCGAGTAGTAGATTTCAGGCATGTATGTGAATAAATGAAATAGGCTTTATTCAGAATGAACATCCTTATACTTCATTATGTATATTAAATACCACATTTATTCATTCATTCACTCATTAAGTTTTGCTGGTCCTACTAAGGCAGAAGCCTATGTATTGGTGGGGGGTGGGGTGAGGGTTTGGGGGGGGGGGGGCAAACCAGATATTCCCACAGGATACAATTGCAATAATGCAAGAGTAATGATACTTCTGCACTCATAGTTCGCTGTTGTCATTAACTGTTAATGCATAATAAAGATATATTTATGAAAAAAGTATGTAATGTTGGCCTGAACTATACCATTTGTTAGCATCTGCTTAACAAGTAGGGCAAGAATCCAGCAGTATGAAACAGGACTGGAAAAACTCCTGGATGGATTGGAGCTAATCAGATAAATCTGGCGAGTTACTAGCAGCTTTATATTTATTTATATTTGCTAAAATACTCTAAGAAGTAGAAAGTGTTATTAGAAGAACTGCTGATCTGGATAGATTAAATGGATCGCACTGATTACAGTTATGTGCCACCTTATGGTACATTATTAATTCTTGAAATGTTTGTTGTGGGCTGTAGAGGGGAGTTATAACAAAAACAACTACCCCTATCAGTGCTGGTAATGGTCATAGGCTGATATTTCAAAGCCAAACTTACTGAATGCAGTTTTGCTGTAGTAAGATGGCCAAAACAAGTAAATGAAAAGATGAGCTATCCTGCAATTGTTTTAAGGAGAAGCAAGACACATCCATCCCTTACATGGGTGGGCTTCTTGTAGCTCTCCCCCATTTAATTACAGTTAACATAAAGGTTATTAGATCTTGAGAAAAATGTAACTTACCATAATGCAGCAATTTCACTAAATGCCATTTCATTCATCTTGCTGCTACAAAACAAGCAAGCTTCCTGAATGCATTCCTGTTGTAGTGACAGTGCACATGGCTTTGAAATATTATCTGACTAGAGCTGGCAGATGTAATGGTGCACATCACTTTCTGCTCAGTACCATTTTTCATTTTTTTTTTTTTTTGTAGGAGCATCCACTAGTGACCTTCAACCCCTGCCCAGCCTATTGCTGCCATCTCTGCTGGAATTATCACAAGTTTGACATACCCCAAATATAATATTTTATTGGCTTGAGCCTCTTTTTCAAGTGAGGAAAGCCTTATGGTACCAGGATATGCAATTGTCCCATGAACGGGTAGTGAATTGAGTGCACAGGGCCAACAAACTATGGCTGGCTTGATTTTTGTTTTCTTAGATGCAACATCCTGACATGTTGGTTGACATCTTTATGAGTTTGCATGCAATGGGCTTTATATTTCTGGTGAAGACCACTGCCATTTGCTCAGGTCTGTAGTCATAGGTTCATAGGTTCATAGGTAGGTACTAGGCTATCGGCCCAAGGGCCTATGTAAGCCTATCCAGCAAGGTACCATAGCTTACCCCACCCAAGAAAGTTATTTTCCTGTGCCACTGTCCAGCAGAGACACAGAAGTGATCCCCGGGGTGTATTTCCTATTTCGCATCCACTCATCAAGATTTTTCTTGAAGAGTGCTAATGAAGAACTTTGCTTGATGTAGATGGGAAGCTTGTTCCAGAGTATAGGAAGTCTCTGGGACAGGAATCTATCCCTTCAGCGTGAACTGTTTATTGTGGTGACAAGGTTTAGGTCCCTAGAGTGTGTAGCTTGGAGGGATTGGGATTTCTTTAGGTGTAGCATGTCCAACAGCTCTGGGTTTGACATAGCTTTATATGTTAGGCAGAGATCACCTCGGAGTAGGCGATATGCTACGGAGTAAAGCTGGAGTTTTTTGAGGCGGTCATGTCAAAGATATTGGGTGTGCCTCCAGCATGTTCTTGTATAACCTCCCCCCCCCCCCCCCCCCGGGAGTGAAGTGTGCAGGCACTGCCACTTCATTCCTACCTGACTGCCCACTGGTGCCTTCAGGATCCAGGTCACTGTGCAGACTTGATCATCTGGTCTAAGTTTGTCACCTCTCTGTGCCATTGATCTGCATCCTGTTCAATAACATTTTAATCTATATAAAGTAAACATAAAATCTAATAACATGTTGAATACTGTCATCTCTAATATCTTGGGAGATAATGTTGTATGTGAATTATTGACTCCCCAGTGACGTGTGTGTATGCTTTCTTTATGTCTGCTACTCTGCCTTATTTTGTGAATATATGTGTCAACATCACAGTAATAAGGAATTTAAATATCTCTGGAACAAGGTGAATGCTACTTGCCTAAGGAGGAAGTAAATGGATAGAATTAGTCCTCCAATTTTAATAAACAAAGTGCTGACTTGTGGGAACAAACTCAGACATCACTTATCTGAGATCTTTATTGGTTCATAGGGTCATATGTTTGAATATCAAGCCTACGACCTCTTGACCTTCCAGTAGTTTGATTGACAGAACCCTATGTTTGTATTTCTTATCTTCCATAAAAATCTTCTAGTTATTTTTTTTTAAAGTAGACAGTGGCATGCACTGTTTGTCTTTGACTGAAAGCTTGTTATATAATTTAGGGAGATGCTGTGTCACAGATTGATTCTTCCTTTTCTGTTACTTTTATGCATTTTAGCAACACATTACCCACATGTTCCAGACAAAGTCTATCACAAAGAACCAAGTTTGAATGTGTCTTGAAAACCAAATAAATATTACCTCCAGGGCCCTATACAATACTAAATGCAATGATAGCTGAGTAGATTAAATTTTCTAACTGTACTATTGTCTTTGTGGAATACATTTGAGCTTTCTATTGCTTGCTAAGATACTGTCTTAGTTAAGTGAAAAAGCCACACTATTTTACACCAAGTGCAAAAAACTCATTTCAGGTTAATAGCCCGTGCTGTCAGTCTTTTATTTAGAAACATAACTACATTTCATCTTTCTTTATATGTGAATAAAAACAAGTAAAATAAAATATGGCTTATTAATGAAGAATGGTTCCAGTGCATAATTATGAATAAAAAGAGTGATGTTCCTTAAGGAAGTATTGCTTGACAATGACAGATTATGATAATAAAACATGATTATTTAAACATAAAAGGGATTAAATGTATAAATGAGAAAACATTACCTTCTTTGTGGGATAATACTATAAGATCAGCTGTCTGATGGAAAAGTGTATACAAAGCACATATGTGAGAACTGAAGTCCCACTGCATAGGATGAGGAGTCCACTTTGTCTACAAGTTTCAGTGACCTCAGACCTGATTATGTTTAATAAAGAGATACAGGAGGGAGTAGCCCATTAAATGGGGATGTGGGGGTTCTACCCTCCTCAAAAGACAATGCTCCAGAAGTTTTGCACGAGTGTCATTTCATACTGTTTGTTTTATGAAGTAGTTTCTCACAGCCATCCTCCACACTGATCTCCTAGATTGGTAAGAAATCGTTTAGAATATTTTTCTGACCTCTTGCTATATGAGTGTCAAACTCTTCTGCCTTTCTACAATGGTTACTTATTTCTTAAGCGTATTAACGGAGTGATTGATTGACATAGATCTTTTCATTTCTGACCTAGTTCTCATTGAATGGGTCTGAAGGAGGTTTGAACCTCCTCAAAAGTGATTACATGTATAGATCTGCAATAACAGGACTGCATACATACCTGCTGACCTCTCAAGTTCCAAACATAGTGAAAGTTTTAAAACATGAGTGGAAGAAGTCTAAGATGGCTTTCCTGCTTAGTTCAGCAGAAGCATATTGGGGGTCAAGTGAGAATGGGAATCAAACCAGAAGTAGACAAAGAACAGACAGCAACTGAATCTGCCAAAAAAACAAAACAAAACAACTTTAGGTATTACTGGAGAGTTCCTTCATAAAATGAGGGTACCTCTTCTTTTAGCTGGAAAGCCAGAACCTGCTAAAACCAAATAATTCTTTAATGAAAGTGTATTTACATCTTTATTAAGTAAATGTGATTCCTGTACTATCTCAGCTTTATGTAACTGCAAGTATTTGAACAGACTTCTCCTTTACTGGATTATTTAATCAATTAATATTAATAATAGATATGCATTTAAAATCAGACATTTATATAAGAGAAAGAGAAAAAACACGTATAAAGAAATTGCATTTGTGTGCAGAACTTATTATTATATAGTACTTTATACAAACATGAAATCTTCAGCTATGGACAAAACTTTTGAAACAAAAAAATTACCTGATGATATGACCCTAAAATATTATACCATGGAATAATGTATTTCTGGTTTGTTGAAAAAGACGAACAAACTACCTCTCAAACTCTCCATTAAACTAACAAAGCTTAGCTCGTAATTCTGATTCATATTAATGTGTCTCATATTTTTAGTATACATCCTCTTTAAAAAGCCTGTCAGTGAGTTATTATGACTAAAAAAAAAAGTTAAGCAGGCATTCAGAATTTTTATTATAAGTTAACCAAATTGAATAACTCTACAATCATCTTTCCATGTACCTCACATTATTTCCCTGGTCTACTATAGAGAGGAAGTCAGTTGTTATTTTTATATTTATTAATGTACAGGCCAGATGATTTTATATTTTTTCAATTGTATTTACTATGTGTAAAGTTGTTCATAGTATCATATGTTCATAAATTAGTACCAGGCTAACTTTTCTTGTGGGGCATTCCAAGCCCAGCCAGTTACCACACTTGAAAATCAAACCCTGCACCTTGTGCCTGTAAGATGAGCACCTTAACCACTATGCCAACCTCCCACCATTGTAGACATAATTATATTCTTTATCTGTATACAGATTTACCTATTCTGATTTATTTCTATTTCTGTTTGTATACTATGTATTGTGCTATTACTATATTGCTAGGTTTTATATTTTAGCTATAATCCTAGTGTACAGTATCATATAATATAACATTTATATTTACCCTTATATATTCGATACTCTTTAATAGAGCACTACTGTTAGCATCAGTCCTATATTTTCCTTAAATGTTATGTCTAATAGTATCTGAACAAACATCTGAAAAAATCTTTCCTTTTAAGATTCAAACTTTCCATAATAAATTGTTCTGAGATATTAAGTTTTATTTTTTATTGATTTTTCAATAACGATCATTTGAACAACAAAGATATAATAAGTTTTGTTATCATTAAAAATAGACAATAACAGAGAAACTCTCCTTTTGGCATACTGTAAGCGTTCAGAACTACATAATAACTGACAGCGGTTTAGAATATAATTCACTGTCTTCTGCTTATTATCTGACTTGTATTCATTGACATCTTAGCGTATGAGTCAAAATATTATGACTGTTTACTTTTAGACAGGAAGAAGTAACCTGGTCAGTTCTTAGAATTTTAAAACTCCTGCAGCATCACAAAAGTGCTCGGGATTCTAATTAACTGTCAAGCTGGTCCTCATTACAAGGGCTTGCAAATCAACAGTTCATCAGCTAAAACTCACACAAAAATATTCATGAATGAATCCAAGCCCTCTACTTTATAGTCCAATTCTTCAAACCCTTCCAAACGCCTTAAAAACAACAACAACAACAAAAAAAAAAACATTTCAAAGTATGTTAACCACTAAGACGCTATTGTATTTAAATATTCTGTTTAAATAAATAACATTTAATGATTCAACAAGCACTATTTTTATGAAAGATGTTTAATAAAAAGCAGACTGTCATTTTTAAAGGAGATATATAAACTTGCATTAAAAGAATGACAGTTATGTGTAATCCAGGTTTAACTTGTAAAAGTGTGAGTGTTACTCTAATTATTTGATAGCATTCCAATAGTAACTTTTATATATGTAAAAGTCTATAGTCTATACTTTGTTTATAATATACCATGTCTTTCCTGGGTGCTATTGCATGTCAAGTATACTATCAGTAGCACACTACTGGACCATTTTAAGAACCCAGAATGTAACTTAACATACCTCCTTAGTGTCATTTGCTGTATCTTGCATTATACTTAATAGTACATTACTCAACTATGCCAATATATCAGAAAGTGTGCCACCTAACATAAGTTTCATCATAATAATTAACTTTTAATAAGAAAATACTTTAACCTTTTACACTCTAAGTGAAAATAAATGGCTTTAATTTCATATACATGTAAAAGAATCAAACAATAACATTTTTAGAATTGGAACTAGTAATCTTTTAAAGTAGGGAAAGAAAGAAATACATGATTTACCTTGTAAAAAGTACATGCAGCACTTGTTCATAAGTATTCAAGCACTTATTTAAATTATTAAGAATTCATAACCATGAAATACATTGATTTTTTTATTTGTCCTTCAGCTTTTTACTATCTTTGTCTTTCATTAATCAAAACAAAAATGAGCCAGCAACTGTAAGCTGTAGAAAATATCAAAATATATTTATTAAGTTACATATAAAGAACAAAAATAACAGACCGGTTTCATCTAGAACAATTTCTTAGCCTTCATCAGTGTTGAAAACAGAATCATTCATTTATTCCTTTTAAACAAAAATACAAATTGGTTACATACCATGATTGGTTGACTCATAAATATTCATTTAACCCGGGTGGAAAAAGTCCACCCAGTTTAATGATCATTTTTTCTCTTTTGCATCCAATATAGAGTGGCATCCTCCTTTTTTGGATCTGTCACCCAATATTCTATCAATAATCATAAAATTAAAGGAAGCTGTGGGGTGTTTTATAGTGTGCTTATACAAGGCAGTACTGTTTCTCTTTTGTCTTATGTCACTTAGATGTTCAGAGATCCGCAATCTAAATGGCCTGGAGGTCTGTTGTCCCATGTAAAATGCAGAACAACTGCATGAAGCCAAATATACTAGCCAGTCACGACTGCAGTTGGCAAAAAAGTCAATATCAAAAACCACACCACAATTTCTGCTAGAGAATTGTTTAGACTTGGTAACCTTATTGCAGTGGCTACAATGGCCACAGGGCATGCATCCAGTCAGTCTGTTCCCCGAGATTGTTTGAGTGGTGTTTGTAGAGGAAGTTTTGTGTGGTTGTTTGTAGTGACTCAGATGTGAACCCAGGTTCTTGCCTTTACGAAATGAAAAGTGACGTGTCTCCAAGATATTGTGTTAGGGTGTTATCAGCCAATAGTATGTTCCAATGTCTCCGTACGATGTCCATGAGTGTGTTAGTGTTCCTACCATAAGTGGTCGTAAAACGGATAACATTGGCAGTGCCCCGATGCATCTCCTTATATTTCAGCAAATCCTCCCTGTTAAGATTAGCAGCATAATTGCTTGTTCCTAGAACATAACCCATTTTATAGTCCCTGTTTCTAAACCTGTTAATCAAATCTTTACAAAAAATTTAGAAAGATGAGTCTTGTGAGCAGATATGCCTCATCCTAATAAACTGGGATTTGGGGATGTTCCTAGTAATATGGGGAGGATGGAAGCTGGATGCGTGGAGTAAGGAATTATATTGAGGATATTTACAGAAAACTTCAGTACGTAGTGTGTGGTCCTCATTTCTACTGACCTGAACATTTAGATATGTGATGTGTTCTCTGTGACAGTTTACCATAAACTGAAGGCCCCCATTTGTTGTAAT
Source organism: Protopterus annectens (assembly GCF_019279795.1). Taxonomy (NCBI): domain Eukaryota; kingdom Metazoa; phylum Chordata; order Ceratodontiformes; family Protopteridae; genus Protopterus; species Protopterus annectens. The sequence continues at coordinate 1,085,168,756 of NC_056739.1, read as the reverse complement.
TTAAATATTCAATAAATTCCATAAGATAATCAACATCCGACCTCCACACAATCCAGCAGTCATCCAGATATCTCCTCCATATGTCAATTTCACCCAAATAGATGTTATGTGTCATATCATAAATGATGTGCTCCTCAACATAAGCCATAAAGAAGTCTGCATATATGGGGGCAAAAGACAACCCCATAGCTGTTCCCTGTACCTGCCAGTAACATTGATTTTGGTAGAAAAAAACATTCTTGGTTAACACATGTTCTGTCAAGCATATCAGGAAGTTATTAAAGCCTGGCACATACAGACTGGATTTGTATAACCAGTATTCAATTGCATCGAGGCCTGCCCAATGTGGGATGTTTGTGTAAAGTGCACTAATATCCAACGTACAGAGGAACCAGCTCTCCTCAAGCTGCATCTTCGAAACAATGCCCAAAAACTCCGTAGTGTCCTGAATCCTAGATCTAACCCATTTCAACAAGGGCTGAAGATGTAATGTAAGGAATTGGGACAAAGGTTCAGTAAGTGGCCCATTTCCAGCAACTATGGGTCTTCCAGGTGGGTTAAGGGGATCCTTGTGAATTTTGGGGAGAAAATATATGTATTGGCTCTATGGATCTGACACTGTGAGACAGAATTTGGTTTTATCAGTAATGATGCCCTCCTGCAATGTTGACCCCAAGAACTGGTCAATTTGTTTTTTGAACATAAATGTGGGGTCCAAAGGCATTTTGGTGTAATATGTACCATCTCTCTGATGCCACTCTATATTGGATGCAAAAGAGAAAAAAATGGATCATTAAACTGGGTGGATTTTTTCCACCCGGGCTAAATGAATATTTATGAGTCAACCAATCACAGTATGTAACCAATTTGTATTTTTGTTTAAAAGAAACAAATGAATGATACTGTTTTCAATACTGATAAAGGCTAAGAAATTGTTCTAGCTGAAACCGGTCTGTTATTTTTGTTCTTTATATGTAACTTAATAAATATATTTTTATATATTCTACAGCTTACAGTTGCTGGCTCATTTTTGTTTGGATACTTTGCAATTTTTGGAGCTGTGCATTTACCTACGTGCAGGGACCTATTCTGGTGTGGTCTTTCATTAATCAGCCATCTCTTGTTGCATTTCTCTTCAAAGAAGTTGATAGATTCCAGTCCATTTCTGTTTTTTCTAGGATTTTATTCTTCTGCATAAGTGCATTGCATCTTCCAAGGTGTTAAAAATCTTCTTTCCTTCTGGAAGGTGAATCCTTATTTTTGCTGGAAACAAGATTTGTGCTTTACTATTTTTCTTTAAGCTTCTAACAAGTGGTACACATGTTTTTGTCTTGGATATCACTAATATAGAACAGTCATTGTCAAATCTTATAGTATTTCCTTTAATTTTAACTGAATAATTAGTCCATGCTGCTTTTAAGACTAAATCCTTATCTTGACTTGAGAAAAATTTCATGATCACTGACCTTGGTGAAGGTGTTTTTTTAAAGATGAGTTAGAAAGTGATCTATGTGCTCTTTCAATGCCAAAGGAAAACACTTCAGGCAGGTTCAAAGTTTTAGACAGCCAGGAATTAAGGAATTGAATCATACTGTCTCCCTCTTCTTTTTTCAGGAATCCCATAAATCCTGATGCTATTCCTTGTAAACCTGTTCTCTAAGTCTTCTATTTTATCCTGGAATAATTTATTTTGTTTCAGAAGACATTCAGCGTTATTCTCATTCTCAAGTAATCTTCCATCAAAATCAGACATTTTCTCTTCTGTACTCAAGATTTGTAATGACTGTTGTTTGAGTCATTCAGCACTTCAACTTGTTTTTTACCTTTGTCTTTAAACTTGTCCATTTTGCTTTCTAATTTTTATATCTTTACAGATAACTCACTGGCGTTACTTAGTATAGCCTGCTTGTCTTTTTTTATAGCACTGTCTTGTACACTGGACTTAAAGTGGCTCATTCTGAGACCATACATTCTTTTTAGTTTTCTTGACAGGAAAAAAACAATTGAAAGAGTTTCAAACTTGTTATTTCTATAGTAAATCTTTCATCAGATGTTAAACTATAAATCCATCAAGTCTTAAAACATTCTGTTTGAGTTTTTTAGTAAAAATCCTGTCAGAGATGTTAAAATGAAGCAGAGCTAAAAACAGTGGTGTTAACTTTTCACCATCTTGGCCACTTCCCCTGTTACAACTGCTTTGTGTGTTTTCAGTGTCCAGTCTCTGGTGTAGGGCATTGATTACACTTGAACAGCTAGAAGCTTTCTGTGCTGTCTGTTACTTTTAATCAGGTGCAATCTTCAGATTTTGCTGACCTCATTACTCCTGCTTTAAAATCACTTTCTCTATCCCTGCTGTCTTTCTCATGTGTTATCTTTCCCATTTTATAACAAAACCCTATCCCCTGCTGTAGCCCCTTGGAGCACTGGGATAAAGCCCTTACTGTTCTTCAGATGACCTTTGTTTGTCTAATAGCACAATCACTGGAGGGGCCTGGTGGAGGATGATGGGAGTGAGTGGCTGACACTGGCTTGCTCATCTTAGTGAGAAGAAGGCAGCCTGAACTTGCTACAATAGCAGCAGTAACAGCCTTGTGAACTCTGTGCTGTAAGAGGTATACAGCTTGGTTGGGAAGGTTGCACATGTGCAGAAGCGTGCATGCATTTCTCAATGGCAGCAGTTTCACAACAACTTCCAAGACTTCAACTGGGAATGGGGGGGCATACTCCCCAGCAGCAGTATGATACTGCACCAGCATCCTATATTACCTCACTAATCCCAGATGTGGGTCGGCTTGAGCCCAAGGAGTCTAAGGTAGATGTCAGCTGATGATCAGCTGCAGAAAGGATAAAAAAGCAACCCCCCCCCCCCACCAGCACCACCTTTTTCCTTCTTTTTCTTGTTTCTGTTATCAGGTCAATACTGTTTAAGGTTGCCGATGCACTTCTTGACAATAATAGGCATGCAGAGACTGATTGACTCCATCTAATGCATGAACTGCAATCTGCTTCACTCACCTGCCTCCAATTAGCCAGCCATTGCCCAGCTCATTTATATGATCTCATCTCATTCCCACCTCCTTAAAAAAATACAGTACTAATTCATTCAGTCTCCATATCTGTCCACTTTCTGCTTCTCATCTATTGCACACATTCAATTACAAAAATGCCCTAAATGAACACGTACTATTTATTTATTTCATTTTTATTTATTTTACATTTGTTAACTGGGTTAGGCTAGCTGAGCGTTTAGCCCGTTTTCAGTGGAGACTTGAGGAGAAAAGCTCCACAGTCAGTATTAGCATTTTCCATACAATTAATAAGACATTTCCATTTAAAAATTTTAACAAGATAACTATTACAGTAAATTATAACAATTAATTTAGTACAGCGTCTGAAATTGTACAGTAAAAAACATTTCTAATAAATCATCCAATTGTACAATTGTACAGTAACAGACATTTATAATAAGTCATACAGAAAGCAGTTCTGTATAATGACAGAGGTCATACTGCAAAAAAAAAAAATCTGTGGTTCAGTGTGATGAAAGGAAGTATAGTATTCATAATTCCTAACTGGTTATATAGAGTGTAGTTACAGGAGGAGTAGGCAGGGGATGAAGTGGTTAAGTATAGAGATGGAGAGGTAGATGATTATTTAGCTAGGCAGTAGAGGAAGGAAGGAAGGAAAAAGAGGCTATGGTAGGGTAGTTTCAGGAGAATGACATCAGTGGCAGGGCCATTTGTTTGTTAGGTATCTCCGAGTGGCTAGTTCGAAATGCTTGGTTTGGTCAAGTGACCTAATTTCTAGGGGTAGTTGGTTCCATGTTGTAGCAGGGTTATAGTTATAGAGTAGACACCCTATTTTGGTTTTGGTTTATAGCTCTGTAGGAAGTCCTCGTCTGAGCTACATAGTGTCCGAGTTTGGGAATATTTAGATATAATAGATAGAAGGCTAGGGCAGAAAGATGGTAGATAGAGGATGGAGTGGATAATTTGTAGTTGATGTCGTAGCAGCATATGAGGGAATTCAAGCCAATCCAGTTGTTTAAGAGATAGACAATGGTATGATTTATAGGTTTGGTTTGCCGCAAATCTAGCAAGCTTGTTATATGTAGTTTCAAGTTAAGTTAAGAGTGTGGAGTTAAGATTTGTGTATAATTGACAGCTATAAAGAAGTGTGGGAAGAGTTATTCTGGCTGTATTGGTTAGATGTCTTTTGTGTTGGTATAGGAGACCAAGTTTCTGGTGAGTCTTTCTGATAGAGGAAGTGACTTGGAGATCAAATTTAAGCTGATCATCAATTATGACTCCTAGCAGTTTAGTGCTAGGTTCAGCAGTAATGATAGTGTTATTGCTTGATAGGATGGAAAATGTAGTTTTGAGATTGGTGAGGTTTTTTGGGAGGAAGAGTAGAAGCTTAGTTTTCTTGGGGTTGATAATTAATTTATTATCACTAAACCATGTCTCCATAGAGTTGAATGTTGCTTGGGTAGTAGAGTGGAGGTTGGATGGATTGTCAGCAATGGTGATGACTGTAGAATCATCTGCATATTGTACAAATGTAGAATTGGGACAGGAAGTGTAAAGTAGGTTGGTGAAAATATTGAATAGGAGTGGCTCAAATATGGATCCTTGGGGGACACCCATTGGGACAATTGGGGGGGGGGTAGGGCAGAGTGCCATTTGACAGCTTGCTGGCAGTTAGAGAGATAGCTAGAAAACCAGGATAAGGTGGGAGGAGAGAAAGTTAAATGAGAGAGTTTTTCTAGGAGTAGGGGATGGGAGACAGTGCCAAAGGCTTTGGCGAGGTCAAGGAACAGACATGAAACTAGTTTGTTGTTGTCACGGGCCAGTGATACAGAATTGGTAAAGTATATTAGTGCAGTTGTAGTACTGTGTTTAGGGCAAAATCCGTGTTGTGTGTGTGTTAGAAGGTTCTGTTGGACAAGATACTGCATTATCTGTTTGTGGATACATTTCTCAAGTATCTTGGAGAGGGGTGACAGAATAGCAATTGACCTGAAGTTAGATATATCTGAAGAATTGCCTCCCTTATGTATAGGTAAAGTGTAGAATGTTTTCTAAATTACTGGAACATATGATTCAGAGATAGATCGGTTGATCAGGATGGATACAGGATAGGCTAGGGGTTCGGCTGAAAATCTGTAGGAAGTAAGAAGGTAGACTATCAGCTATGGGGGAGCAGGGTTTGAGTTTTGAGAGTAGGGATTTAATATAGTTAGTTGAGACTGATGTGAGGGAGAAAGAGTTTGGAGGATGAGGTGGAGAGGTTGAGAAAGGGGAGTTATTAGTACTTTTTTGAGTGGAAAGATCATTAATAATGGTAGTTATAGAGTTGATAAAACGATCGTTAAATGCAGTAGCAGTTTCTTCAGGGGTTTTATTCAGACATGGGTTAGGAGGGGAATGGTTTCCTGGATGCAGTAAATGACTGATTGTGCTCCAGAATTTTTTGGGGTCAGATTTTAGAGTAGTGAGAGGGTTGGCATAGAAGTTGATCTTGTCTTTGTTAATAATTTTCTTTATTTGATTTCTAAGTTCTTTATAGTTCTGTAGTAGAGAAAGGGTCTTGGTTTTAGTCCATAATTTCCATATGCTGTCAGTTTTTTCATCAGGGCTCTAACTGATTTGGTTAGCCAAGGAGCAGTATTAGCTTTGATTCTGATAGTTCAGAGGGGATCAAGGGAGTTGAGGATGTTGAGAAAGGTGGAGTTGAAAAAGAGTGGATGGTTTCATCTAGGGGAAGTGTTGTGGGATGGGACCAGTCTATTCTGGAGAGTAAGTTAGAGAAAGAGCCTGGACTAAAGGAAGAGACTTTGCGGGAAGTGATAAACTTGAAACGTCTGGTAAAATGGGGAGTGTGTCTACTTACTCTGATAGGGCAGTGGTCACTAAGTAAGTTTGTTAGAGTGTGAGGGTTATGGTAAATTTGGGGGTGAGACACCAAAACCCAGTCTAGAGTAGACTGTGGTAGGTGTGACTTACAAATATAGGTAGGGGAGGTGATTAGCTGTTCAAATCCATGTAAGTTGATACATGAAGTAGTATGGGGAGTCTAAATTGTATGCCAATCTATGTTTACATCTCCTAGGATGATGGTTTCATTATGGATGGTCTTTGAGAGGTAGGATAGGATATTCTCAAGTATGCCTAGATTGTCTCCTGGTGGGATATAAATAGCTACAACAGTTATGGTGGTAAAGTTCTAGAGTTTAACATTGGTAAGTAGGAGTTCAGCTGTAGAGAAAGTGGGTAAAGGGAGGTTTGGACTAGTTGTTGTGAGGTGGTCAGGTAGAGTATAGCTACCCCTCCACCTCTTTTCCTTTGTCAAGTCTGAGGATGTTATAGCCAGTTGGGGTAATTTCACTATCTTGATTATATGGTTTTAGCCAGATTTCAGTTAGGGTGACTATGTCAGGAATATAGTTAGCTAACTAGGGATGGAAGTCCTGAACTTTGTTTACTACACTCCTGAGGTTGATAGAGTAGAAAGATACTTGCTTTTTTAAGGGGGTGGGGTTAGTAGATGTTTGTATAGGAGGATGATTATGGAAGGTAGATTGGGAGGGGCCTGGGTTAGGATGGATGTCCCCTGATAGAAATAGTAGTTTAAAGTAGAGTAATTGTTGGGAGACATTTCTTTTCTGCTTAGAGGTGGTTGGGAGAGGAGGAGATAATTTTATTTTAGGAAGGAGAGTATTATAGTTTGGAATAGAAGGGCTGGTTTGCAGTGGGGTTTGAGGTTTAGTATTTGGATGTAGAGTACAGTTATTTGAATGGAAGCAGGGTGGGGGTAGATGTGTGTGATAGGAGGTGAGGAGGTAGAGGAGGGAGAGTATAGGTATCAGGAGTAATGCTTGTGGTTTGAAGGGCATGATATAAGTGTAGAGTTTAGTGTAGACAGTGGGCAGATGAGGTGAGTGATAAGTAGTATTGTGTGGGTGGGAACTATGGGGGTGTGTGTCTGTGAGGAAGTTGTTGTAAGGGGTAGGGGTGGAGTAGGAAGAGGTGTGGTGAAGGTGGATAAGTATAAAGGAAATGATATGGGGGGGTGGGAGGAGAGCGAAGTGAGCCCGAGAGTAGTGAGGGCGAACGGAGCGTGGCCTTACCGAGTAGGTGCTAAGCTTCTTAAAAAATATATCTGTTAGCCCTATGCCAGAACAGTAGGATTTCTGCAACTATAATGGAAAAATTTCTATTAACTTGCAGGCAGTCAGCTAGCTAGTATTTAATGGTGAGAGGGATAGATAAGGTGTAAGGTATGAGAAGGGGTCTGTAAAAGGGGCATTATATTCAATTATTGGAACCAATGAAGGCTGTGTAAAGGGGTCAGTGTCATCCCTAGATCTCGACACAATCCCTTTGTTTATAATCTGTGCAATATAGAAGGCTTTCCTTTCAACAACACACAGATGTTGGTCAAAAGTTAAGTTACTGCCCACATAAGTTCCTAAATCCTGAACAACTGGGCTATCTCTTACAGGGGTATTGTCAATGTGGCAGTTCCCAGGGGCAGATGACTTCCCAAAAGATACAGTAATGCATTTTTTGGTATTTAGTTTCCGACCACGATTTTGACACCAGTTATTTATTTGAGACCAACCTCCCTGCAGGGTGGCCAAGTCATTTGAGGATTCAGTGACTGCTCCTAGCTTGCAGTCGTCTGCAAACTTAGTCGTCATCATCCACTTTTCTCCTTATTATTAGTATTATTGTCTTTGTTATTATTATTCAGTATTACTTACAATCATCCACTATCCTCACTCATTATTTGCTATTAGAAGTGAATTCAGATGGTGTGTTATTAAATGAGAGGAATTTAAATGTTGTTTTTCATGAGAGAGAGAGCTCTGGGGGAAACAGTAGTATTTTAAGGGTGGGGGGGGGGGTTGAGCAAGAGTTGTGAGTTACAAAGCCATATTTCAGTGTCTGTTACAGCTTCCTGAGTAATTGTTTGGAGTACTTTTTTAAAGCAGCATGTAAGGGTAGGATCTTTTGGATATTCCAGTTAAAAGATAATAGGGTAGTAATGCATATGTATGGGTTAAACCTGGACAGGTTGCATGTTGTTTTATAAACATGCCATTTAAATGGATGTGTCCGATGTATGGTTTAATTTCTGCAAATCTTTTGGGTTTCTAATACCGTTATGGAAAGGGACCCCATTCATAAGTCAGGATATGGTTAAACTTCATGAAATTAGTATTGCTTCAACCTGTGTTATCCAAAAGTGCTCTTCATAGCACCCACAATGTACCCAAAATTGATTCCTGCAGTTCATATGGAGTAGCATATCTAAACATGACTGCAGTTTTTTTTTTTTTTTTTTTATTCGACCCATTGCTTCTACTACTACTACTATTGGAACTGGAACTGTCTGGGCATTTTTCCTCCACATTGGTCTTGCTTCTGCCTACAAATCTTGATATTTTATGACTTTGTGTCTTGCTGTATGTAAGACACTGTAATAGCAATGTGCAGCAATTTCAATGATCAATGCACCTTAACATTTCTGAACTCTGCCTAATATATCCATATTCCCAACTTAAATTTGCATTTGACGATTTGTTTTACTAACTCCTTCTGCTTCACATTCACCATTTCAGTTTTCAGTCCATCAGAGTTTCACTTCCCTCAATACTTATCACCATTCAATCAAAAATATTTTAACATACACCTCTAATATGATACACATCACCATCTTACTTCTCTCCACACTTATACGTCACCATCATCTCCCATTCCTCATGTCCACCTACACCAACACTTTCTCAGACTTCTTTTTGACCCCACCTCTCTCAGTCTTTCCACTTTACAACAAACCTTATAATGTTCTCACACCCAGCAATACCTCTACTGCCCACATTACCTTTATTGCAGGCTCTCAGCCTCACACCACTAAAATCACACCACCCAGTACAATACATTCCCAAAGCACTTTACAAATTCAGAATAATATTCATATCTCTATTAAAGTGTATTATTGAACTTAACCCTGGCCCTCATGTCAGCACCACTGCATCTTACAGCAAGTCATAAAGTGCCACTTCATGCTCCTTCCTAAATACCACCAACAACAGAAATAAACTAGATCAAATTAGTGCCTTCCTGTCCTGCCATGACTCAGACTATGTCCATTCTGACTATATTAAGTATTCTAGGCAAAATTCTAAAAACAAAACAAAACAAACATAATGCAGTTACATTTCTGCATACATCCAATGATACTGCCTCCTTTCAAAAGAACAGCACAGATTCTGGCCAGAATAAAGTAATGTGGCTCACTATGGACCCTGACAGGCAAAACCCTAATTAATATGGAGAAAGGCATCCTTACAGGTGCATTTTTCATAGACCTCCCAATGGCCTTTGACCTCATAGATTGCACCGTACTCCTCCACAAACTGACAGAAATTCAGTTTCTGAAACTGACATATTATATGAAGTTGGTTGCTAAGGGATCTGTTATAGCCCCCTTGCCATTTCCAATTTTATCAACAAACTTTCTTATGACATCCCACATATGCCACTGATCTTATATGCTTTTTACATGGTCATCTTCAGGTTTAGCTACTCCCACTCGGAAATACAGACTTATCTTCAAAGTGACATGCACCTTCTTAGCCAATAGCTACTCCAGCACAAATTAATACTTAACCTATCTAAAACTGAAATTATGAGTTTCAGGACTCATCAAAATCTAGCCAAATTTCTTAAGTCCCTCCAAATTAAAGACTTGAAATAGCACCCCAGTTAAAATGACAGCCTCCTTCAAATACCTTGGATTTTGGCTAATGTAAATGCCAGTCTTCCATTGCTACAAAGGAAAAATGGAAAACATAATTAACCCTCTAGTTCTGAGTGAGAAAGATCTATCCTTACTTAAAGGACCACTACAGGCAAACGATGAATAAAACATATATTTTTTATCTTGCCATGATTTACTGCACCTCCCAAAGCTGCCTGCAGCAAAATAAGTACTCATTCCTAATTTTATTTTGTTTTTACTCTTGTCTGCCCTCATGGGGACAGATATCGTGATTCCTTTGGAAAGCTAAATCTGTCCCATAATGCATTGATTGTGAGAATAAATAGCCCTACTGTTTGTTGTTAGATTAGACTTCCATTTACTTAGAATGGAACACCTGAAAAAAACTGCCACGTTTGAGAGTCTGCAGCTCATGTGTCATTGACTGGTCTCCACTGAGTTTTACAAATGTTGTTCCTACTGATGTACTACACATTCTCTGAAAGAAGCTTGCAAAAGTGTCACCAAATTACTGAGATAAAAAAAGACTTTTCACAAGGAGCAGTTTTGCAAGTTTCAATTCCCTGCCAAGTTACTCCTCCCATCTCCCCTCCTTCAGTGGGCTACAGTCTCACATTTCCTGCTTGGGTAGATTCAACTATTTAGTCAGCTTTGCATGACAATAGATATCAAACAAATGATAGCCTGGTTCATAGGTTAGTACTAGGCTAACTGCCTTTGCGAGCCATTTTAAGCCTAGCTAATTATCCCTTGTGAGACTCAAATCCTGCATTGTATATTTGTTAGGCAAGCACCTTAATCAGTAGGCCACCCTTCCAACCAGAAATAAACTATATCTGCAAGGTTCAAACCCAGGACCCTGTACACTATAGTCACAGTAATTAACCACTAAGCCATTATAGCAATGTGGTGTGCTACTAAAACTGTTCCCTCATACATCTCTTCACTTCTGAACAGCATTTCCCAGGAATAAAAAAAAAAAAAAAAACACGGTTATCTTTACATAGTTATTCTCTTATAGCATAACCCGAACTTGTGGTATTTAATGGTAAAGTTTACAACAGTTCTCGGTTTCTTAACAATGACCTCCCAAGCCTCTGATGTGACCTGGTACTTTCTCTTACTATTGCTTTATGTAGTTTGTCTTAGTTGTATACTTGTTGCATGTGTCTCATCCTCTCAGCAACAGACTCCTGGAGAAAACTTCCAAAGCAGATACTTGTATTGAAAGAGTACCAGAAGCTGTAGCAGTGATACCATACTCCAAAACAATGCACTCAAACATGGTACTGACAAACACAGGGGAATGTATTGTCTGAATCAAGCAATGATGAAATTGCTAGGGACTACACTGAGCACAATTTTACTCTTAATCTCTACATTTCATAATGCATAACATTCACACCACACTTACAAAGGCACACCTCCACTTTCCACAAACACAGCTACCCTCACCCCCACAACATACCAGTCAAATTTAAGGCTTTTCCCACCTCTCTGCAAACACTGCTGTAATGGCTTTGGCAAATAAAAACGATTGATGGATGTCAGTTCAGGACTCCCATCCATACCTCTCAACAGAAAGTTCAGATTTTTTGTCTCAGTATTTGTCTGTTTTTCATAAAATTGCAGTTTTCTGTCAAATCACTGGCAAATCATTGAACAATGAAGTCAGGAAATAATGACAGGCATTTGATTTTCAGACTTAATATCATTAAGAAAATTCATGCTAATGCAAAACCTGTTTATCAACTTTCTAAGTTTGTAAGAGCAATATTTAAAAATTGCCCAGAATTTTGGGCTTATGTCCCCCATTATTTATGGCCTTGTCCAGATTTCTTGTTCTAAGATGTTGAGAGGTATGCTGCTGTCCCTTCCTACTGGAGCCAGTCCACTCCACTTACACAAGTGTCCCCCTCAGCAGTTATCACTGTAGATTTGGTTTATAGGTTCATAGGTGTGTACTAGGCTAGAGGCCCTGGAGCCTTAACAAGCCTAGCCCATAGGATTACACTGGCATTGTGCCACTGGACATTAGTTCCCAGTGCCTCTATCAGGTACAGCCACTGGAGTGATTCTCAGGGTGAATTTTCTATTTCTCATCTACTCATCAAGATTTCTCTTGAAGAGGGCCAATGAGATGCTCTGTTTGACATGTATGGGAAGTCTATTCCATAGCATGGGCAGTCTCTGGGTTATCAACCTGTCCCTCCAGCATGTTCTGTTGATTGCGGTAATGAGGTTGAGGTCTCTGGAGCATGTGGTGCAGAGGAATTGGGATTTCTTTAGATGTAGCATTTCTAACAGTGCTGGGCCAGACATGGCTTTGTAAGTCAAGCAGAGAGTGCCTCTTAGTAGGCAATATGAGACAGAGAATAGTTGGAGTTTTTTGAGTCTGTCCATATAGGACAAATGTTTAAGGCCTAGGATCCTCTTTGTGAGGGACTTTTGCGGCCTCTCCAGTTGCTGCAGGTGTCTAGTGAGGTACATGCCAAATGGGGTGTTGTACTCAATGATTGACCTAATGAGGGAAGCGTAGAGGGAGACAATGATCTCTTTCTTCCTGAGATGTGTAATGAGAGTAATGAGATGTGACACATACAAGGCCTTTCTGGCCACAGTGGCAGTTTGGTGGTCAAAAGAGAGGTTGCTGTCAATCTGTGTTCCCAGATCTCTTATAATGCCTTCTGTGTTCAGTGGATTACCATCAATGTGGTAATTCATGGGAACAGAGTTTTTCCCAAAGGGGATGACAACACATTTTTTTGGTATGGAGATTAAGGCCATGGTTCTGACACCAGTCATTGGTCTCAGTGAGTCCTTTCTGCAGAATGTCAACATCACTTGTGTTGGCCTGGACTACAGAGAAGTAGATACCAAACAGAAGAGGAACCAGGACCGAACCCTGTGAGACTCCACTCGTGACTGGTCGGCAGTCTGACTTGGAGTCAGCTACTTTCACAATGTGGGTTCTATCTGTGAGCCAGTTTGCAACCCACTTAGTTATATAGGGGTTGATGCCTAGCTTAGTGAGGTTTTCTATGATTCCCAAGTGGGGAATGGTATCAGAGGCCTTGGTCAGATCAAGGTAAGCTGTATGAACCACCTTGCCTTCATCCATAGCTCTGATGACTGACTCAAAGAAGTCACCAGGTTGAGCAGGCATGATCTACCATTCACAAAACCAAACTGCATGGGATCCAGAGTTTGTAAATTCCCTATATCCTTGTTTATTAGGTCAGTGATGATGCGTTCCATAGCTTTGCATATCAGGCTCATCAGGCTAATTGGGCAATAGTTCCCAGGGTCTGTAGTCGCTCCTCCCTTGTGGAGAGGGATGAGTGTAGCAGTGTGCCATTCGGTAGGGACAAAGCCTGAGGTGAGGCTGTGAATGAACAAGGCACACAGATGTGGTGCCAGTTCACTCTGTAGTTCATGTAGAACACAGCCAGGGATATTGTCCGGTCCCGTAGAACCTGTATTCTTGGTCTTGGACAGTGCTGTTTTAACCTGTGCAGCAGTAATACTGGTGCCTGGCAAATCTACTGGTATTGTGATTGGTCCTTTGGGGGGGGAGAGGTAAAGTTGGCACTGAATCTGTCGGCCAGTATATTGGCAATATCTATTGGCTCGGTATAGGTGGTACCATTGTGCAGTAGCTCAGTGCAAATCTGGGTATTGCCATGGAGATTCTTCACATAACTATAGAAGGCCTTATTTGTTTATTTATTACCATTTGATGACCGGGATAGCCACTGGTCCTGGAAGAGCCCATTTTCAGTGGAGGCTAGGGGAGAAAGCTCCACAGGATATAGACAATTTTACAATAGTTATATAAAAGTAAATAAAGTAGTAGAACAGTGAAAAATACAGAGATAATATACAATTTGTTAAAAAAGACATAACATTTCAAATCTTAGGTAATGATTTACAAAAGTGAGATTCATGTAGTCTAAACATATTAAAAGTACAGGCATTTCAGATGAATAAACATGCAAGTAAAACATTTATGTACAGATAAAAAAAATAAGTTATTTATTTATTTATTTTTTGGAAGTTAGAAATATGAGGACAGGGACAGAGAGAATGCGATGTGGGAGAGGTAAAAGGTGGTATATAATGGAGAAAGGGAGTGGGTTGGGGGAGGTTTATAAGGTATATGGTAGGAGAGGAAGTAGAGGCAAAGGATAAGAGCACAGTGATGGAAAGTTGAGGTATATAGTGCATTGGAGATGGTGTTAGAGTTTATGTGGTAAAGATGCAGGAACATTCCCACTTTGAAAGAAGGTGATATTGGAGAAGAGTTTTGAAGTTTGAGTGGCTCTGAATATTTTAAAGGGTGGTAGGGAGAGAATTCCAGAGTTGAGCTAGGGAGCAGGATAACAGTAGGTAGTAGCTGACGAGGATTATATATGTTTAGAAGATTGTGGATTTCTGATCTTAGTGAGTGGTTGGGAATGTAGGGGGTTAAAGAGGTAGACATAGAAGGGCAACTAGAAGGTTTGAATGTGAGCTTGTGAGCAGTAGTAAGTCTAAGGAGTCTGAGGTAGTTAGGAGGTTCAAGCTATTTCAAGGAGTGGAGAGAGAGAGAGAGAGAGACAGTGATGCGATGAGTTTCTGGTTTTGGTGGCAAATTTGGAGATTTTATTTTTACAGGCTTTCAACTTAGCCTGTAAGCCTAGAGATTAGTGAATAGGGGGGTGCAGTACATAAGAGAGGGAAGAAGGTAAGTAGAGGTAGGGGTGTGTCTGGTGGAGGGGGGTAAGGTAATGATTGTGTCTATACAGGAGACCTAGTTTTTGGTGAGTTTTTTTGATATTAGTTTGGATATGGATGTCAAATATTAGTTTTTCATCAATTATGACACTGAGCAGTTTAGTATGCGATACTATTTCTGTGGAGCTGTTACTCTGAGCAGTCACTATAAGAGTTTCTGTCTATATTGGTGTTTTTGGATGGGGAATGGGGAGAATATCATTAACTTTGTTTTATTGGCATTTAAGGCGGGGTGATTACTATGCATCCATGATTTGGTATTGGAAAGGGCTAACTGAGTTTTGAGAAGTAGGTCAGAGGGGATGTCTGCTGTACAAATAATGGTTCAATTGTCAGCATATTGAATTAGTGTTGCATCGTAGAGAGACTGGTGGAAGTTATTAATGAAGATGTTAAAGAGGAGAGGGCCTAGGATTGAACCCTGGGGAACTACGGTAGATGTGTGTAGAAAGGAAGAGAGTGAGTTTTTCCATTTGATGGCTTGCTGTCTTTCAGAGAGGTAGCTGGTGAACCAGGTAATGGTGGGGGGAAGAGGTTGAGAGAGGAGAGTTGGGATAATAGTTGTTGTGTCTTTTGGCTTTTCCCGGTTAGGGGTCGCCACAGCGAAACTCCGATCCGCTAATGATTGGCAGTAGATTTTTACGTGCTGAGTTGCCATCCCTGACGCACAACCTTCAATGAAGGTACGCCTATTCACGCATGTCTCCACACAGAAGACATTCTAGCTGAGAATCGAACAGGACAACGTCTTACTGTGAGGTGACAACGAGCTGGGATAATAGTAAGGGTTGAGAAATGGTATCAAAAGCTTTGGAGAGGTCAAGGAACAGAGTAGAAACCATGTTGTGTAGGGGTTAGTAGGTTGCTTTGGGTCATATAGGACATCATTTGGGATTGAATACATTTCTCCATGATTTTTGATAGTGAGGATAGGATGGCTATAGGCCGAATATTAGAAGTGTCAGTGTTTTTGACTCCTTTATGAAGTGGAATGATAAAGGCTTGTCTTCATAGTGAGGGGGCATATGATTCTAGTATGGATTGGTCTGTTAAGATAGAGATGGTATGGGCAATGCTGTCTGCAGACAATTTGATGAAAGTTGTGGGTAGGTTATCTGGGGCAGGGGAGCATGGTTTGAATTGAAGGAAGGGCTTCTTTAATTTGCTTACAGAGACAGGAGAGAAGCTAAAAGTATGAGTAAGGTAGTCAGATTGTGTGGAGATGTAGTGGGGTTGGTTGGGGGAGGATGTTGAGAGTGGTGAGAGAAGCTGGTGGCGATTTTAGATTTTATGAAGAAGGTATTGAAGTTAGAGGCATTTTCTAGATCGATAAATTTTAGGTTAGGGGATGGATTATCCTTATTGCCTGAGTGGAGACGGAAGGCGATAGAGTCCCAGAATTTTCTTGGGTTGGATAAGTTTTCTGATTGAAGTTTATTGTAGTATGATTTTTGATCCCTGATTATTAGCTTTTCTGCAGTGTTATGGAGTGGTTTGACTTCTGTTAGGACATGGGATAATTTATTTTTATGGTAAAGATTCCACTTGTTGTCTCTTAGGTGCATGATTTGTTTAGTTTCTTTGGTTAACCAAGGGGAGGATAAAGTTTTAACTCTTTTAGTTTTTAGTGGAGCAAGGTTGTTAAGAAGGTTCAGGAAGGTTTTATTAAAGTAATCAATGACATTGTTGAAAGGCAAAGGTTTTTAAGGGTGACCAATCTGTTACGTTTAGGCAGTCTATGAATATTTTTGGGTAGAAATTGGACAGGTTCAGAGACTGTACATAGTAGTGTAATGTTTGAGCAGGAGAGGTGTGATGGTCAGCAAATGCAGGCAGGTGGTCACTGTGAGAGTCAGGAAAGGTGCCAGTATCTGAGATAAGGTTAGGATGAGACAGTAAGATCCAGTCAATGATGGTGCCAGTGGTTTTACCTTCGTTTTGCCTGACAGGAGAGTTTATTAATTGGGTGTAGTTGTAGAGGTTGATATTTAGGGAGGGGGATTCAGAGTTTATCATGGCTGAGTTTATGTTTACGTCACATAAAATAACTGTTTAATTTTTGATGTTAGTTGAAAACCAGGAGAGTATGTCTTCAAGTATAGGGATGTTGTTGCTTGGAGGAATATAGAGGGTGGCAATACATATGGATTAGTGTTTGTTGAGTTTAAGGAGGGCAATACAGAGTTCAGAAGTGGCAAATTTAGGAATGGGATTGGTGTAGGGAGTAACAGTGTAGGAAGAGGAGTAGAGTATAGCTACTCTGCCACCTTTTTTGCTGGGTCTGTCAGAGCATAGCATTTGGTAGCGTGGTGGGAGAATTTCAGTATTTTGTATATTAGAATTAAGACAGGTCTCTGTGATGGCAACAATGTCAGGTTGGTTATGGGACAGCCAAGCGTGGAGGATGGGAATTTTATTTCTAAGGCTTTGGGCATTGATTGTAATAAAACAAAAATTCTTGGGAGTGGGGGAATGTGGTAGATGGAGATGAGAGTTGGGTGTGGCATTGGTAGGGCCAGGGTTGGGTGGATGTCCCTGGAGAGAGACAGTGAGAGCCTGTCTAGTATGAGTCTAATATAGTTTGTTAAAGAGGGTGAGTATAGGTGGTGATGAATGGTGTATTTGGATGGGTGTGGGGGGTTGAGGGAGAAGAGGTTGGGGTAGGATGGGAATTACTCTGAAATTAAATAGGAAGGTAGTGTTTGAAGAGTACAGCTTATGGGCTATAGAAGAGAAAGATGGAAAGGTAGTGTGTTTGAAGTTTGATGTATAGTGTGAAGGTAAAGTGTAGAAGTTTGATGCATATTGTTGTCTGCCTTGTGGTTCTCTTTACTATCTGCTGCAATTCTGTTTTCATAGCTAGCTTTAAAGGATTTGATGAGGGATCTCAACTTTTTGTTGAGGCTGATAAGGGAGTTTTTCCAGTCTTGGGACTTAACCTTATTCTTACTTCTGTTGTATAGTTTGTTTATGTCAGGGGATCGCCAGATTGTCATCCTTTTTTTGGAGGAGAGCATCTTGGTTCTATTGGGTATGGCGAGATCCATGCATTTGTGTACGTGTTCATACAGTGATTGGTGTATGAGTCGGTGGTCATGCCACTATTCTCCATTTGCATGGGTGCCGTGAAGTTAGCCACCTCTGTTTTTAGGAGCTCAAAGTTGGCTTTAGTTTTTTTACACCACACACACACACACACACACACACACACACACACACACACACACACACACACACACACACACACACACACACACACAGTACATCTTGTTGTCCAGGCTATCTCTTCGTTTCTGTGGTTTCCTTTCTCTTACTTGTAATGTTGCTTTTACTCATTTTTTCTTCTGCCTCCCATATCTACCCTAATTATTACTTCTAACAAATACTGTTTCTCACTCTTCCTTCTCTTCCTCTCCTCCTCCCTATCCACTGTTTGAACTTTTCCACTCTGACATTTGCTTTATGAGTGAATAATGAACTGTCGCACTTATAACATCAGGACATTTCAGTGCTACATAATATTGTATTTAGTCTAATATCTGAATAAGTGAGTGGGATTTTGATGACAACATCAAGGAAACATATGTGCACTAATATTTGTATTTATCTATGTATTTACAATATATTGAAATATGATGTCAATTTTCACCTGAGTATATGTATTTTATGGGGGGAGGGGTGCTCAGTGCAGACCCTAGCAATTTCATCATTGCTTGACTGAGACATATACATTTCCCTGTGTTTGTCAGTACTATGTTTGAATGCCCTGTTTGGAGTGTGGTATCCCTGCTACAGCTGCTGCTACTCTTTCAATACAAGTATCTGATTTGGAAGTTTTCTTCAGGAGTCTGTTGCTGAGAGGATAAGAGACATGCAAGTATACAACTAAGACAAACTACATAAAGCAATAGTTATAGAAAGTACTGGGTCACATCAGAGGCTTGAGAGGTCATTGTTAAGAAACTGGGAACTGTTGTAAAGCTTAGCGTTAAATACCATAAGTTCAGGTTATATTATAAGAGAATAACTATGTAAACTATGTAACTGGGAAATGTTATTCAGAGGTGAAGAGATGTATGAGGGAACAGTTTTAGTGGCACACTAGGCTATGATTTGTCTGTCTGTTGTCATGCAAAGCTGACTAAATAGTTGAATTTACCCAAGGTGGAAATGTGAGACTGCAACCCACTGAAGGAGGGGAGATGGGAGGTGTAATTTGGCCAGGAATTGAAACTTGCAAAACTGCTCCTTGTGAAAAGTCTTTTTTATCTCAGTAATTTGATGACACTTTTGCAAGCTTCTTTCAGAGAATGTGTAATACATCAGTAGGAACAACATTTGTAAAACTCGGTGCAAACCAGTTAATGACATATGAGCTGCAGACTCTCAAACTTGGCAGTTTTTTCAGGTTTTCCATTCTAAGTGAATAGAAGTCTAGTCTGACAAGAAATGGTAGGGCTATGCATTATGGGACAGATTTAGCTTTCCAAAGGAATTACAATGTCTGCCCCCAATGAGCGCAGACATAAGGTTTCCACCTTTTCAGATGGCCAAAGTGGTACAATTGTGATACAAACATCAGATTTTGAAGGCCAAAACATACCACGGCCGGTACAAGGGACAGAACTTCACTTTTTTGCCTAAATAAAAGCTTATTCTTGTAGCATTTTAGTTACTTATTCTGTTTCTTATAACATTTAGATGTTTCAGATACAGAATAACTGTTTTATGCAACTGTTACATAAAATACAGGAAATAATTTTGCCCAAATATTTCAGGACAGTTGCCATTCTTACAATATTTTTGCAGGACACAACTGCCCAAAGAGGGACTGTCCCTCGCAAAGTGGGACAGGTGGTAACCCTTGGCAGACAAGAGTAAAAAAAAATAAAATTAGGAATGAATCCTTAATTTGCTGCATGCAGCTTTGGGAGGTGCAGTAAATCATGGCAAGATAAAAAATATATGTTTTTTCATTGTTTGCCCTTAGTGGTCCTTTAAGTGTTGCCATCAAGAACTGCCATAGGTAAGGGATTCCTCCTAACTTCACTTGAAAATGGCCTCCCTATTCTGTCTAAGGCCTCCAGGGGAAAACATCCACTCTCAAGATGATCTCTAATAAAATTTGTCATTTCATCACTAACTCCACTTCCCAGGAGCACCAATGCCTGACTCTCTCCAAAACAAAATGGCTTCCTAACAAACAAAGAGGAGATCTCTTACTTGGGTTGCTATTCGAATCCTAAATCTTGAAAGTCTCTCACTTCATACAGCTAAACTGATTGCAAAGATATGTTCCTAGAACCTCAGAAGTTACGTATACTCTGCTGTCAGCCTGCTAGTGCCAAAAACAAAACTACAGCTTGCTGGCCACGCATTTTCTGCACTTGCACTCCCTAAAATATCTCACTTCCTATTCAAAATTTAGATCTCAACAATGAAAGCATCTTTTCAGTCAAGCCCAATGTAGGTGCTCTCAAGTGTACTGGGAGTGCATTTACCTAGATTCCATGTGTTAGAATCCATTAGATTGGTAGGACTGACTTTTAAAACTAAGAAAAAATAAACTAGCTATGGAAGAGAAGGCCATGTACTTAGGAGATCTTACAAGAAGAGGGATAGTAAGACCAAACTAAAAAAGATAAGAGGCCATATAAAACTGGACTCTGTCCTTTGCTAAGAGACAGAAGAAGACATTCCTTGGACTAGCTGTATACTACAACAGGTTTGTGCCTACTTTTGTAACTAATGCTGCACTTTGACAAATCTCATAAAGAGGAAATCTCCTTTCAAGGTGCAGTGTTCTCCTGATGTAGGAGGGATATTTAATGAAGTAGAAATGATCCCTTATTCTGAAGCTGGGTTGGTAAATCATGATTTTTTTTTTCCAAGGAGGTTGCCTTATAAACCGGTGTCAGATGCAGGTTTGGGGGCAGTGTTATCACAAGATATTTGAGATGAGGAGCATCTTGTGTGCTATATTAGTAGGAAGGTGTGCAAAGCAGAAAGTAGATACAGAGTTATATAGAATGAGTATGTTTAACTGTAAAGTAATCCTTTCCATTCTTTTAGGTAACAATTGTTAGACTGGCATGTCGGTTTGATAAGGAATCATGCCCCTTTGCCATGGTTATCTGAAAAAGTGATGGTAATACCAAGTTGTGTCAGCGGGCACCACATGTCCAACCCTTTCAGTATACACTAACACAGTCCTGGCATAGAAGGAATAAATGAATGGTTGTGCAGGGCCTACAGTCCATCAATATGATTCTAAAACCCTTTACTTTGTTTGGGGGGGGGGTAGGTAATTATAACAGGCAGTTATGTAAAATGTGCATGTGTGTGTGTGTGTGTGTGTGTGTGTGTGTCTATATATATATAGTCTTAGATCTTGATCTGATTTAATCTTACTTTCTCCCTCCTTTTGCTTGGACAGATTCCCACCCTAATTCAGTTTTGTGTTTAGAATTCTTATTAAACTTATTACAAACTATAAGATGGGGTTACCACCAATCTATAACATTTGAATCAAGTTATATTTACTGAAGGATGGCCAAATTAGGATATTTTATCAAGGACTCTGGTACATAAAAGAATGTTATGAGTAAGTGGCAGCAGATTGTCTGAATGGCTCTTTTTTTATAAGTGTGAACACACGCAGTACTGGCCACTCTCAGATGGGCAGAACTTTTCTTTTCAGGTTCTAGGAGGGAGAGAAGACAAAAGTGTCATAAAGCCATTAAGCTTTTCCTGCTTATATCCTACCTAATGCCAGCATGCTGATTGGCATGCACAGGATAAGACATGCATACATGGGGGTGTTGTGGGGAGCAGCTCTGTCTCCGTGATGCAATCCCCAGTGCTTTGCCTGCATCCTAACTTGCTGACTCCTCCATTAATTGTTTCCTGGTCTTCAAGTTAAATGAGTAGGCATAAGCCTGTAAGCCTCATCTTTCCTTTCCTATCATTAATTGCCTCTTTCAGTGCTTGGGCCAGTAGTCAAACCCAGAGCATCAGGACTGTAGACTCCTAGTCAGGCCTTCATCTCTCTGAGTCTTAGCCTTAGCCACTATTTAAAGATATGCAGGACCTTGTGTGTTTTAGCGCTTACACAAGTGGTGTGGAATCTGACAAGATGCTTATAACAACATGGATGCTGAAGTACATAATATAGCAAGCATTCGTTTTTAAAAGGCACTAAGGTTCTGAACATAAATAAATTATCTCTTGGTAAATATTATTATTGCATCTGTACTGTCTCTCTTTTGATACGTAATACTTCAGTCGCCCCAGGGTTTGGTGAAGTCTGGCATGAAATTATAAAAAAGGATGTTTGGAACTGCAAACTATTCTGATTCACACAGCATTTAGATCCTTTGTTATACCTTGATTCTGGCAATGCTCTCTTTATTAGTTGTGCTTGTTCAGCTACTGGTTTTATAATGCTGCCTTCTCACCAGTGATAAGGAGTGCCACATCTGAACACTCTGCTGGTTGTCTGGATGGTTTTGTCAGCCTAATTTATTGCTTCTCCACTGAACCACATTTCTCAGTGTTACCATTAAATAAGCGATCAGTGGCATTATTTCACTGGAATGATTATTTTTACAATACTCATTAATAGAGTATAGATGAAATGCATCCAGCCTCATTGTATTTTGCATAAGAAAAGCACACAGCCATTATTCTGGAGGTTGCAATGGACAATTTCAAAGGAGCTGCAGTAGACATCACAGGACTTTTGATAGTAATTCTGAGTGACACCCTGACAGAATAGGTGTCCTGTTTAATTATAAAAGTGAATGAGGTAAGCAGAGCATAAAAAGAAGGCTTGATCTGCTTAGAATTTGGTTTCCCACTGGTCCTTCAATATGATGTTTATGAACGACTTTTGAATTATGGGCACTGATGTTAAGGTTCTTTGGGCCGGTGTTCTTTTGTCTCTTTTTATTTTTTGCAGATACAAGGAGATGCTGTTTATACTTGTGGCTTAACATTTATTGAACTGGCTGCTGGCAAGGTGAGATGACTAACTTAAGGGTATTAAAAGAAATTACAAAAGAACAAAGGAAAAAAAAAAACAGCTAACAGCTTTTTGGAAGATGAACAAAAGTGAGATGTGACTTTAGTGGTGAACACTGGATATGCAGTGTTGCATAAAATTGTCAGTTTTCTGAAAATTATTTTATGCACCTCAGTAATATTAATTGTGGTTGATTCTGCCATTTCCTTTACAGTGTGTGTAATGTTGAGAAGAACTTTGATACTAGCTGTCTTAGCCAATCGACACTCTGTATTTTTGTTACCTACTCTATAAAAATAGCAGGAAGTGCCATTAGAACTATAGCTATAAAACTGCTGATCAAAGCTGAGCACCACTTAAGAAAGTTATTGCATGGTGCTATTAAAATCTGCTCTTTATGTTCCTCCATTAATATTCACCAGCTTAAATGTACTTCCATGTGTTCATTGATTGCTGTACAGGTCTAGATTTCAAGCAAGAAAAAACAGTCAAAGTAAAGTTCTGAGCAGAATTCCACTTAAGAACCACTGAAGACACATACCATGGAGAGGAATTTGCATGTATTTTATTAGAAACAAGGGAAAAGTAACAAGGATTTGGATATAGACTCAGCCATTAGCTATTGTGCAAGTACATTTAATGAGGCAAATCTAAAATTATTATTGTGTGCTCATGGGAGCCCCAAAAGGCTCATTTCTGCAAGACTTC